>NC_091454.1:19525260-19745260 GCF_027789765.1 Dendropsophus ebraccatus | reverse complement strand
AAAGTAGAAAAGACGACAGGAGAGACATCCGAACCGCAGGTAAGGGCTGAGACCAGTAGTACTAGCCAGGAGGGAATTAGCGTTCATTCGGGGTCTTTCAAAGTTTGCCACCCATGCCTAAAATAAGAACAAACAATGACAATACCAAAAACACAACCAGCCAAGAAGAATACAATTTCTGGTAGGAAAAAACAACCTTTTTTTTTTTACTATTTTAATAGAAGAAACATCCAACAGATGAAGCAGGCATAGTGTAGGTGTCTTGGCAGAGGAACTGACACTGCAGAGAAACTAGAACATGTCCCACTTTCCCTATATCCAGCTCTGCTAAGCCGCTGTGTGCATTTGTATCGAGATCAATAATCTTTGTATGAGGTTACAAAAAAACTAACAAAAAAAAAAACCTAACCCAGTGAACACAAGTCCCAATATAAGGAGTGGCTAGTGTTTATAAGAGACCGGAAACATTGGCTCAAAGCAAAGGAGGTGAATTGTCTGTTGGGTCTCACATAGTAATCTTCTGTGTCCCAGTAGTCACCCATGTTGCCCACCCCCTCCTCACTATCCTGTGACTGCAGCAGGAGCCTCCCCCCTCAGCCCTGTATGAAGTAGGCCAAGATGGCCAAGCCCTGCCCCATGATTAGGGCACAACACTTTCAGCTAAAAATGGAACAGATTAGCCACAGATTAACCTCAGTGTTCTCTGCGTGACTTCTATAAGTCCATGTGTGTTTCGGGAACAATGCAGAAAAGCCTGTGGACTGACAACAGTAAACAGGAGATTAATTCGAGGTTAGTGTTCCTCTAAGATCTAAAAATGGACATGGCAGATACTTAGGAGAGGATATACTCTGGCCCCCCTGCTTACATCCACCAAGGCTAGAGTCACATCCAGTCCATTGGACAGCGGCTCCATAGAGTCCCGAATGTAGTCAACAAGAGACTTACATCCGCTCCATTGTTTTTGCATGTAAAGGTTTATTTTTTGGGACCATGTTTTTTGCGTACAAAAATAAAACAAACATATGAAGAGAGAAATAAATTAAACATATAGTCTTTGACAACAGTGTTTGACCTATTAAAGTTAATAGGACTGCCACTATGGTCACACACATGGTCCTCTGTTGTTGTAGCATGTGAGAGGAGGTACTTGGGATCGTTCTTAAGGAAGTATTAGGCAAGCATCTCCTCGGGCTCCAAGCCAAAACATGTGTGCATAAAACCACAACACTACCAAAACCCACACGCTCCCGCACGTGTTCTCTGCTAGGGAACAAGATGTGCAACAACGAAAGAGATTTATGGAATTTCTTCATAGGAAATATTGGAGGGAACCTGTCATGAGGAAAACACAGTCCAATCTACTGGCGCCACATTATAGAGCTGGAAGAGCTGAGTGGATTATTATATAGTGGTATAAGTGACTTCTGTATAACCTGTAACTAAAATTTTTGATTATTCTGGGGTTAAGAGTCCAGTGGGTGGTCCTACAGAGTCACTGATTAGGACCGCCCACTGGACTACTAAGCCCAGAACAGGTGAAGATATATACACATTATAAAGCTTGAAAAACTAAGCTGATTGCTATATAATTGTCTAACATGACTCCTGTATAACCTGAAACTAAAATCTGATTATTCTGGGGTTATGAGTCCAGTGGGTGGTCCTACAGTTACTGACTAGGACCGCCCCAAGAGAAGATAAGAGATTCCCTACAGTTCTCATCATGCTTAGACAGTCAAAGCCAAAGCATAATGGGACTTGCAAAACTTAGAGCGCCGCAGGTTGGACACAAATAATCAAATGTCTATTTACCTTTCTTTCCAAGTGTCTTTCCAAGCGGGTCAGCGCCTCCGTCTCCCCTCCGGGCCACACAGCAGACGGTAAACCCTCCGTGTCGAAACCTAAACACATGACCACAACACAAGACGTTAGCTCCTCTCCCCCCGGCGAGCCGCCTACTTAACACAGAACATGACAAAAACATGGTACTTTTTTTTTTTCTTCTTAACTATAAATATATACACAAATATACCTATTTTCGCAACAAAACAAAAACCAAAAAAAATAACACAAGAACAGTCCAATTCTTGATAATTGTCAATACTTTAACTCCTTGGAGCTAGCAGTCGAGGCCATTCCATTTCCGGCAAAGGGACACGCGCCGACAAAATCTGACTCCTGGCACGAAAGGATTAGAATTTGAGAGCAGATCTGTGTTTAGATGGTCGTGTTGTTATAATTTATATGTAATAAGGTTATATTATGGTCTAAAAAATAAAATATAAAAAAGGCAATACCAAGAACAACTAATGGAAACTAGTGTGAGAAACAGGACAGACAAAGCACACACTAACACCAATATTAACTCTATTCAGGACTTCTCAGTTTCTTCACCCTCCCCCTGCCTATTGGCAGCTTCTTCCTCTTCTACTATGAGATGACCGATCCCCACCCCCCAGGGCAAATCGGGGCAGTCACCCATACTGATTTAAAGTGTATGTTCACACATTGCAAATCTGTTTGCAGAAATCCATGCCCATGTATTTGATGGATTTTCCGCAAACGCCATTGAGATGAATGGGAGTCGCAAAATTTGTGTGACTATACCCTTAGAAAAGCCATGGGGAAAACAGTTTTTGGCCAATTTATTTTTCATGATTCCGCTATCACTGCGATACTTTAAGAGCGCCATACAGATGTAGCAGAGCTGGAAAGTCAAATTTGACAATTTAGCCCAATGCATAGTATAGGGTTCAGCTCTGCTACACCTGTATCTTTTCCATAACCAGATGCTAACAAAGAACCTTATTGTGCCTCTCTCTACTTGCCCAAGTCCTGAATAGGGTTAAGATGAGATTGTATATTCACATCTTAGGTCATCGTAGGAATCCAGGAGATCTGGTTTGCTTTGTTTGGTAGAGAACATAACACAAGTTATATAACAAACAAAAGCTATAGACGTCTTCACTGCTCTATGGGAATACCCCATAGGTCCACTCTGCTGCACAACATTGGGTGCGGTGTAGACATACAGGCTATGCCCCTTTTGCCACATGGTGGCATCTGGCTCTTTAGAAACATTTACGACCCCACCTGTGCCGCCTTCTCACTGGGTTTTCGCACCGTGAACCTCCTTGGCAAACGATTCCGGGCCGGTGTCGGGAGCAGTTGGCATCACCAGATCGCTAAAGTCAGCGGGAAGTGATGCAACCGCCCTCTATGTCCGTTTGTGATGTCTTGCAGCCAAGTGAGTTACCCACTAGTAGTCACACTGAAGCCTATGGGCACCGAAGCACCCTGTCTAATAGAGATTCCTGGCGGAAAAAGCTTGGTGAGAGTAAAACAAAAAATAAAAATAAAAAATTCTCAAAAGTTTAGCGTAAAGGATTTATTTGCCTTGTTTTTTTTCCCTACTCCCTGGAGGAATGACAAAGTGTCGCTAGTGCTGGCTCAATAGTAAACCAAACGCTGGAGAAAAAAAATAAAATAGGTGTTACATTTTTTTAATTTATTTTTAAATTTTTTAATGCAGATCAGAAATGGAAAGCTCCAGATAGCGTGCTGTGCTTCAAGTGAAACCGAAAAAGGAGGTGAAATTCTCTGCCATGTCCTCAAGGTGGAGTCACCTCCACAATTTGGTAAAATTTTCTTAAAATTTTTCTCTCTCCAAAATTTTATGATCACTCCAAATTTTGATTTATAAAATTCTGCACAGATAATTTTTTTTTTATGTACGGGAGTGAGATTTTTCTTTCGGACATGCATCCCATTGCTGGTAAATGTGGCACCAAAGAGTTAAACAGTTTTTTTTTTCTTAAAAAATAAAATTTCAAAATTAAGAGACATCTGCAAGACTTCCCTAAAATTTCAGTAGAGTAAAATGTATCCAATTCACATTACCGGGGCGTAACAATTCTGTATGAGTGCGGTGCTAGAACTCCTGTGCCCTGTGCTTATGTATAAGATGGTTAAGTGCCAGGTAATGTGGCTGCGCCAATGTTACTGGGAGCGCAGCAAAAAAAGAGAAAAATAAAAAAAGCTGGCCGCCATATTGGCCAGCCCGCTGTTCCTATTCTTTATGGCCCTGACTATACAAGCCAACAAGTTCTACACATGTGGGATTGACAGAAATTTAAATGTGCCACTGAAGTATAAAAATGTACATACAGTATGTATATATATTAAAAAAATTAAAATTCCCTATACGTGCAAGCAATCCACGCCTCTATGTGCGCTATGGTGTCTTTTTTTGGCCAATAAAGATGTGAGTTGGGTGACGAAGGATATTTTGCAGTACTTCAACAGAAAGCCCATACATGAAACAGAACAGTCATGCTTTACATTGCATCTATGGTTGATAAAATGGGGAGGGGGAACTAAGGGAACTTACATGGATCGATTGTGGTCCGATCATTTTAGTAAACATTTACTGCACCTATTACATGGCCCGATAATCGGGTAGTAAGGGCTGCATGGACATCAGTAGCGATGTCCATGCAGCCCTTGCCCAAACACCGGATACCTTACCTCTCCCTGTTCCCGGTCTTCTCTCTTGTGCTCCGTAGCTTCCCAGTCACGGCGGCTAAGGCCACTTAGCCAATCACAGGATAGGAACATGGCGGCCTGTGACTGGCTAAATGGAAAGCTGCGGAGGAAAGGAGAGAAGACCGGAGACGGGGAGAGGAAAGGTGTCGGGTATTTGGGCAATTGTCAGCCATTGGCCGACGCCTGACGATCGGTAGAGATAATCATGTAATAGGGCCCTAAGGCATGTTAGACTGTCGGGGGGCCATTTAAGTGATGCACCTCATGGCCACCAGTAGGAGTTAGCCGTTTACCCCAACGAAAAATTCTTTTCATCCCCATCCATACAGTATGCTGCCCTTAAAGGGTATTTCTCATAACTTATGACATATCCACAGGATAGGTGATAAGTGTCTGATTGGAGAGGGTTCGACAACTAGGACCCCAATTGGAAACTCCACTGAAACACTATGGGACTCCCAAAGAGAGCAGAGAACAGTGCTCGGCTATCCTCAGCAGCCCCAAGGTGCTTTCAATAAGGAAGAAATAAAAGCTTAAAATAATAATAATAATAATAATAATAATAATAATAATAAACTACCACTATAGCAGCCATAGCGGCTGCTATGGGGCCCGCCGCATCAGGAGGCCCCATGGCCTGTTCTTGCAATACACTGGGCCCCCTGAGCCGTCATCATTTGCAGCACCGGGTGGCCCTGCTGGTCTCCTGGGTTTTGCAAATGTCCCTTTAACTGCAAGCACTCCTGACCAGAGCTAGCAGTTATGTAGTTATGACTTCACTTGACCGTTTAGTGGTCAGTCGGGGGGGGGGGGGGGGGGGGCAATCAAAAGTTTGCTATGGGGCCCAGCCATTTCTAGTTACCCCCCTGGCTTTTAACCATGAGTAACTAAAGCAGAAAATAAGTCTGGGAGGGAAAAAATAAGAAAAACTAATGTTAAGCTACACTGGCACCTGACAGTGTTTCTTATCCCATCCCCCCATAACCAGCAACCATGAATAGTAGCCATGACACCAGTGTGAATACAGCCTAAAAAGATCCCCTTAGGGGAGTGAACACTTTAACCGTCACAGATGCTTAGACAGTAGAGGCAGAGTTATAGAAAAATACAGGTTTCAGGCGAGGTAAAATGTTGATTGACACTAACCAACCATAAGCCTAGCTACCTAGACGTTCAAAGGGTTACCAATAAGTATACGATGATATACCTAATTCTTCCAGAGAAGGGACCCCGTATTTATCATCATGATCGTCGGATACGGGAGTGGAGCACTTTTCCATGACCTCAGCGGTGATGGTCTCTACCGGGATCTCCAGCGGCTCCATCTTGCTGATCAGAGTCTGGAATCTTTTGTAGGTTAGAGGTGGCTGCCCACCGTTCAGCTCGATGATCCTAAAGAACGAGAATTGGATACATGTAAGATTCAGGCTCCCCAAATGTACGGTGGAAGTGATTGCAGAAATTTCCTACAGTACCCAATCAGATAGCGGGAAACGTAACGGTCATTAGGTATAGGATGACCCTGTCTGAACAGGGCTTTGGTTTAGGTCACCTACCAGTAAGTACTACCAATTCCATGTAAGAAAAAAACACGACAAGCTAAAACACTGTGCAACCACCAAACATATGTAGGAGCCTAATTCAAATAGGTGACACTAGAGACCGTTCTTTTCCTGTCATTAGTTACTTTGCATACTTTCCCCATTTTTTTTTTTTTATGGCTCATTTATCTTCCTTTTGGACAAGATTCTGGTTTGGCTTATAGTCAAATTTTAAGACTTTTTACAGAGGTTAAACACTGGCTTAAAGGTACCCTACCTCCAAGGTGGCACAAGAGACACAGATTTTTCCTTTTTGCAAAATACTAATTTGCATAAGTTCTTTGGCAAGGCCTAGAAGATCCCCTATGCCAGACTGGTAGTCTCCTTAAAGCGTTTGTCAGTAGGTTAATGGTGTCCTATCTCGGGATAGTATAAACTAGTGACTGAGAAGCTGAACAGAATGATGTATCAGTTACATTGCTCTGTGCAGCTGATCCAGAGATCTCCTCCTGAATAACATGGACAATAAGCAGTCCTCTCTATTATGTGCATGAGCCCAGTAGTCCTGGATATTCATGAGAAGCAGAAAACTCCGCCCACGAGCTGCTGATTGGCAGTTACCTATCCATGCTGTGTATAGGCAGTCAACGGTCAATCAGCAGCTGGAGGGTGGGGGGGAGGGGTGTGGCAAGAATCCTATTCTTTTGCATATTAGGGGAACGGATAACTAAAATAAAGTAATACACTGATCTGTTTAGTATTTATAGTCACTAGTTTATGCTGCCCTCATTTAAGGTGGAATAAACCTAGAGACAGATTCCCTTTAAGGATAAACAATACCACCAAGACCAAAATAATTCCCTATCATGGTAAATCTAGGCACCCCCCAATACCTTATTGCTATAACCCTTTTCCTATTCTGCAAAATCACTTACTTGTCCAGATCATACAGTGTGTGTGAAATGCGTACAATGACCTCCACGCCCGCCTCGCTCGCCAGTTTCTTGATGGCGGCATCTCGCTCTTTCCCGAATGGCTCAGAGTCATACTCGATGGACAATTTACTGATTTTCCATTCCTAGATAAAACATAAAAAGTGAATAAGGAATGATATGCTACAAAAACAACACAATAAATTATGTTCTATAGGGGAGATTTATCAAACATGGTGTAAAGTGAAACTGGCTCAGTTGCCCCTAGCAACCAATCAGATTCCACCTTTCATTTTCCAAAGAGTCTGCAAAGAATAAAAGGTGGAATCTGATTGGTTGCTAGGGGCAACTGAGCCTGTTTCACTTACACCATGTTTGATAAATCTCCCCTTATATTTCTATAATAAACAGTCCTACATACACTAATGAAAAATGTCAAACAGCAAAGACAAGTGAATTAACGACTATAATAGGGATGAGCGTACCTTGAAGAGGCGAGGAAACACGTCGGCGGGTTGTCCGCGGATCACAAACAAGCGGGAGTTGAGCTTGCGCAGGTTCGCGTCAAGGTCTTCCAGACACTGCAGCAGGAATCTAAAGAACAAAGAAACATAAATCAATAAAAAAAATAATAAAATACTAAAAACACTAGAGAAACGTCATCAAAACCCATCAATTTCTATAAGACTGCCTGACTATCTTATGCGTATGGGTATGCTGACTCACTAAATCAGAGGTGTCAAACTGGTGGCCCTCCAATGTTGCAAAACTACAATTCCCATCATGCCTGGAACGCCAAAGCTTTAGCTGTCTAGTCATGATGGTAATTGTAGTTTTGCTACAGCTGGGGGACTGCGAGTTTGACACCCATGTCCTATATCAGGGATGGGGAACCTTTGGCCCTCCAGCTGTTGCAAAACTACAATTCCCATCATGCCTGGACAGCCAAAGCTTCGCTTTGGCTGTCCAGGCATAATGGGAATTGTAGTTTTGCAACAGCTGGAGGGCCAAAGGTTCCCCATGTCTGCCCTAGAGGAAGTGATGGATTTTCCTCATGTGAAGAAAAGCTGGGAGACCCCTATAACACATAAGGCGGTTATATAACCTATGTCAGATGCCAATGATCCTGGTGGAGTCGGCTCAGTCACATCGCAAAAATGTTATTCTTTCCATTTAGTTTTTTTTGCAGCGTAATTTCAACAATTCTGTATTTTTTGCAAAAGAGATTAGTAAATCTCCTTGGTAACCTGTAGTCTGGGTACAAGTAATACGTCAATAAAAGGGGAAGTGGAGCACAAAACGTTGATGTGTACCGAGCGCGCCCACGCATCCAGTGCCGGCAATGCCGCAGACATGTGACTCACAGCACTGCCGTCATAACATACATCCATTCTCAATGTGACTATGCGGGTACTCTGGTTTTTATTCCCCTTAGTTACACAGAATTGTAAATTACTTCAATTTAAAAATCTCCAATCTTACAGTACTTATCAGCTGCTGTATGTCGTGCAGGAAGTGGTGTATTCTTTCCAGTCTGACACAGTGCTCTCTGCTGCCACCTCTGTCCATGTCAGGAACTGTCTAGAGCAGGAAAGGTTTTCTATGGGGATTTGCTACTGCTCTGGACGGAGGTGGCAGCAGAGAGCATTGTCAGACTGGAAAGAATACACCACTTCCTGCAAGACATACAGCAGCTGATAAGTAAGAAAAACTTGATTGTAATGCAATGCGACCAGCAGCACAAATCTCCATGCAGTTACATGTATCAGCCCGGAGTCCATACACCCGCAGTCAGTAACACGAAATCACGGACGACGACGTGTGACTGAGGACGTACAGAAGCCAGGAGCAGGATAGATGCAGAACCATCCGAAATTATCCAGTAGAGAAGGAAGTTCAGACAGTCTGACCTACAAACCCATTTACTGCTCAGTGTCTGTAGGATCAACATCTGCTGAGTACAACGTACAGCTGATAAGTCTGCGGACGTAAATGCTAAGGTAAGGTAAGGTGATGTTCACTCATAACGTCCCTATTACACGGCCGATTCAGAGGGGGAAGTGAGCGCCGGCCTGTCAGGTCACTTGCTTCACGTTCCCCGCTCTTAGGGAACTATTAAACAGAACGATAATCTGCCCTATCCGGCCGATTATCGTTCCGTGTAATAAAAACAACGATCAGCCGATGACAGCGATCAGTTGGTCGTTGATATAGGTTTGGACCTATAACTGTCAGGCATCGACCGTGCATCGCTACGTGTAATAGCGGTCCGCGGCTGACGATTTGCAAAGTGCACACATTACTTATCCATGGTCCAGGGCTGCTCCTGCACTCTGCTTCTCCTCGGATCCCGCACGCTGCAGCTGACAGGCCGCGCATCCAATCTATTACACAAAACTATTATCGTCCACAGCGGACGTTATTTGCTTCGGGTAATAGGGCCTTAAAGGGGTTATCCAGCGCTACAAAAACATGGCCACTTTCCCCCCTCTCTTGTCTCCAGATTGGGTGAGGTTTCAAACTCAGTTCCATTGAAGTAAATGGAGCTTAATTGCATACCCCACCTGACCTGGAGACAAGAGAGGGAGGAAAAGTGGCCATGTTTTTGTAGCGCTGGATAACCCCTTTAAGATGTAAGTCACTGTATAGATAGCCATAGCAATCAATGTTAAAAGGGGTTTCTCCCATCAACAAAATTGGTGACGAGTGACTGAGTAAGACTATGGGGGTCCCATCTCCCCAGTGTGACATGCTCCATTCCCCTCTATGGGCCGGCAGCACAGTTCTCGGCCATTTTCTTCATGTCTGACCATTCTTGTGACTGCTGCTGACCTTTGGCACATCCTCCCCATCACATCTGACCTGCTTCCCCCTCGGCTTCGGAGACACCTGAAGGACTATAGTTAGCCGATGCAGACGGCCAGGAGGATTATATCTATATATATTTTTGGACAGAGGTATAAAGGCTAATTCTAGGACAAGGGAAGACTCCGCAGGCGATTAAGGGTAGACGGGATTGTGTCGGATTTAGACAGTGTGTACAGTTCCCTGGTGACCTAGAACACAGGGCTCGGTCACTTCTCAGCCTCCGGACCTGCAACTAATCTCCTTATAATTCTGGTAAGGACAAGAGGGACCATACTGGCCAATTACACATTTTACAAGTAACCCTCATCTGTCTGTACTGTGCTCGTATTGTCAGATTTTAGAGGTTCTTCCTAGTAAGGTGCACTGCCCCCCGATCTCAATCACTATAAGGAATCAAAGACATAACTTTCTGCAGGAAGTGGTGTATTCTTTCCAGTCTGACACAGTGCTCTCTGCTGCCACCGCTGTCCATGTCAGGAACTGTCCAGAGCTGGAGGGGTTTTCTATGGGGAATTGCTACTGCTCTGGACAGTTCCTGACATGGACGGAGGTGGCAGCAGAGAGCCCTGTGTTAGACTGGAAAGAATACACCACTTCCTGCAGGACATACAGCAGCTGATAAGTACTGGAAGACTTGAGTTGTTTTTTATTTTAAGGGTGCCTGCACACCTACCGACTCGCAGCGTTAATAACGCTGCGAGTCGGCTAGGTCCTGGCAGATCACTGTCAGTACATACACGCAGCGGTCTGAACGACCGCTGTGTGTATGTAAATCTGCCGGCCGCTTAACCCCTTCTGATGTCAGCCGGCTGCCTCCCGCTCCGCTCTGTACACATTACCTCATCGCTCCACGGGGTCCCGGCCCCCGTGAAGGCCCCCTAAATCAGAAAATCTGATAATGTGTATGTACGCCATGCACTTATACTAATCTCAAACTCTTTAAATGGGATATTCCCATATATTCGGGCAGCCTTCACCTTGTCACGGGGGGTGACAGGTTCCCTTTAAAAGTCTCATTTCGGAAGTGAGGGGGGAGACGGAGAGAGAAAAGATCACACACAGATTTTTGTGTCTTCAGCAGAAAGCAGCAGCTCAGAACTGGGGGAAGGAGACTGAACAGATAATAAAGTAATAACCATGGGCAGCAACACATGAAAAGTTATGTTTGAGTGGAATATCCCTTTAATTCAGGGATGGGGAACCTGCGGCCCTCCAGCTGTTGGAAAACTAAAACTCCCATCATGCTCGGACAGCCAAAGCTTTAGCATCCCTGCATGAAGTGGACGGCAGCCATGTAACAAGTCCTAACAAGGTCATATTGAGGTAGCGGCTGCAGTCTTCGGCTTACATCTCTTCTGCTCATTGCCCAACATGATATTCAATCCTCACAATGAAGATCTTTGCTTCCGATGTTCCACAATTACTGACTTATTATGAGAATTAAGCGCCGTCAATTATGGATAATTACTGGAGACGGAGACCTGCCGATGTATGCAGCAAAGTACACCGAAGAAAAAAGGAGAAACACGTTGTGATGTACCCCATGTGCCGGCTCGGAGTTACGCGTCTTTGGCAGTCATACAAGTAACAGATTAAAAGGAAATAAATGTTCTGCTGACTTACTGAGCGGCATGCCCGCATTGTGCCAGGATAGTCAGTGACCAGGCTGTACTGCCAGCCTCAGCACCTCATGGGGACCGAGCACAAGCTTCCTCCCTATATACACACAGGGGACATACCTGGGATATGTCCCAGCAGTCCTGTGCTCACCGCACCTACAAACCTGCTTGTGGTAGCCCTTGTGGGGTGTCACTTTCCATTTAGGTCTAAAAAAAACCTTAACTGTAGTTAAGGGGTACTCCAGCAGGAAAAAAAAAAAAGTTTTCAAGTCTGGTGTCAAAAAATTATATAGTTATATAGATCTTCCTGTACTTATCTGCTGCTGTATGTCCTGCAGGAAGGGGTGTATTCTTTTCCAGCCTGACACAGTGTTCTCTGCTGCCACCACTGTCCAGAGCAGTAGAAAATCCCCATAAAAAAACCTCTCCTGCTCCGGACAGAGGTGGCAGCAGAGAGCACTGTCAGACTGCAAAGAATACACAAACTTCTGCAGGGCATACAGCAGCTGAAAAGTACTAGAGAATGCTTGAGATTTTTTTAGCAGAAGTAATTTATAATATCTGTATAACTTTCTGGTGCCAGTTATTTTTTTATTTTTTTTACCGGAGCGACCCTTTAATCTTTATATAGATGTAAAAAAACAAAAACTGGGCTACCACAAACAGGTTTCTCAGTGTATTGAGCAGAGGACTACAGGGCCGTTCCCAGTGTACGGACATATTTTATACCTGGGTGTATGTGTAAGTTTTGGACTACCACTCTAGTACTTATGCCCCCCTCTCTCACTTCTCATAGATCTATAAAAGGTAAACTAAATAGAAACTAAAAAACAAAAAAAAAAAAAAAAAAAAAAAAACGATTCTCTAACAAAACCGGTTTATGCACCTTGCCCCACTTGTGCGCTGTGAGAAAACCGTCGGGCATTCACTATGTACCGAGATAATTTACAGGGACGAGGCTATTTTCAGTCACCTTTGTAGCACGAAAATAACTTTAGCAGGTCCAGATATAGAGGTGGGAGAAGAAAAAAAAAAATAAAAAAAATCAGATGCCATTTGTTGCTTTTCTTTGTGTAGTTTTTTTCTTCTTTTTTTAAAACTATGTCGACATGTTACAACAATTCTGGAAAGTAGGTCATCGCTCATAGCAACCAGCAGGGGGAGTCGGCGCTCTCGTACAGTGACCTACTTTGCAGCTTACATGAGGACTGTGTGTAACGTTCTTAATTACTTCCCTGATTTATTGTACGCTTAAGACAAATGGGTGGAAAATAAAAATAAAAATAGAGTGGACAAGATGTTCCTGAAGGTCGGAACTGGCCGAATCAGAGGGAAAAGTAGCCAAATAAGGCTTTTCTGCATGACGGCATGGCGGATCGTCTGGACTGACGGGTTAAAGTGGGGCAGGGGCAATGTTTGTGTAACTGTCTAAGGACTAAAGAGGTCAGATGGTTTAGCGTCCGAGAACCAGCCGGAACCGATGACTACACAATCCACACGGAGGACTGGAGGAAACGTTTACATTTCATGTGCAGTGATGAAGACGCAGCAACGTCACCAGAAACGTGCAGAATAGGCCTCATCCTTGATTATAAAGATCAATTCCAGAAAAATGGATGGCTGGTTTAGGGAAGACAATACCTACATGCATTGCGTCCCGGACTCTTCTAGATCAACACATGTTAAAAGGGTACTCCAGCAAAAAAAAAAAAAAAAAAAAAATGGTTTCAACAATTGGTGCCAGTCTTTGTAATTCACTTTTATTTTAAAAAAAAAATCCCTAGTCTTCCAGTATCAGCTGCTGTATGCCCTGCAGAAAGTGGTGTTTTCTTTTCAAGGTACTGGAGTACCCTTTTACAAGGGGTTCTACAACTTGACAATCTGTACTTGTTGGAAGGGACCTTTGAAAATAGGCAGATCACGGTGTCCACAGGGATCAGCTGCAATCTTTGGAAACACCAGTTACTAAGTGCTCAGTTTTTCTGCAGTGCCCCCAGAGGGGAAACCGAGTATTACATAGTATATTTAAATTGATGGGTTGCAGGAGAGGTCCTTCACCGAGAAAGGTTTTCTAACCTGGACAACCACATTAAAAAGGCATCCAGATAAGCCTGCTGCCACCCGTCCCCCACCCCACTAATACATGTATGCTCAGCTTAGCCGAACCAAAGGGAATAGAGGGGAGGTAAACTGCACATAGGTTAGAGTCAGCCTTGTTTTACATCAGGGATGGGGAACCTTTGGCCCTCCAGCTGTTGCAAAACTACAATTCCCATCATGCCTGGACAGCCAAAGCAAAGCTTTGGCTGTCCAGGCATGATGGGAATTGTAGTTTTGCAACAGCAGAAGGGCCAAAGGTTCCCCATACCTCTCATCTCCAATTGTAGTACAAAACCCTGGCGACCAAGTGAGAAAAGCGTATAGGGTACCAGGATTGCACTAAATACGTATCATGTAAAACCTGATGCGACTGATGCGATTAACCCTAGACTAGTGAAGGGGTGGCCCCTGTGTGAACAGCGAGGTCCGGGGCAGGTGAGGATCGGATCAGGACACGGGAGGCTAATCCTGGCTCAGACGCTGACCTCTGTGGGTCGAAAGTTGTCTCCTGCAAACAATCTACTTAAAGAAGGTGCAGATCTCATATATGATCATAGTAAAGATGAACCTTGAGAGGACAGCTAGGACAAGGAGCTGTGGAGAACGAGGCCCCCCCCCATAATATATATATAAATAAAATTGGATCGTCTCCTCCTCTTCTGTCTATATGTATTCCTGTTTGCTGGGTGGGAAAACTGGTAAATTATAATATATATCATAAGGGCAAATGCTTCAGTGCTAGAAACCACTGCCATGTGGAGCAGATGAGAAGCGTCACCTAATACGGTGACGTCCGTACTTCGGTCCATCGGAGTGGACACACGAATGACTGTTAGTGCTAATATCTCAACAGGTGGATGAGGCGGCAGAGCGATCCTGGTAGAAATATATTGATTGATCTGAGCGTGCTGTATAATGGCTGCAGTATAATAGCGGGCCTCCTGCGTGTCTAATACAGAATATCCAGTAAAGGAGGACAAATGACTCATTTCATGGCAAGGTGTTGGCAATGGTTTGGTGAATAACCAGTCCATCAGGAGACCTAAACAGGAGAGGCCTTTCGGTGTAAATATTTACATTAGGCTGCAGTACCGAGCACCACCACTACACTTTGTATGGCGCTGTGTCTGATCTGACACTTGCTTCGATCAGCTGATCAAGGAGAAGCTTTGGGTCATATTCAGATGGGGCTTTTTCAGGACTGATTTTTCACATCCCCCAACCGATGCAGTGTCATCTGACTTTTTAGTGGAGAAAGGTTATTAAGAAAAAAAAAAACTGTACATGTAATATACAATAATAAAAACAGGACCAGACAAACATTCCCTAATGTCTTCGCTCCGTCTATTTACGAGACGATGTGGAGATTATAGGAAATGAACATGAACCATTTCCATATGACTAGTGTTTATACAGCGCGGTGGTGGCGGGGGGGAGCGGGTGACCCTGTATAATACATAAAACGAACTGTTTACATTGAAAAAACAAATTAGCAAATAGATTACAGGACGTTCTTCTCCTCCGGAGGTAGATTACCGGTAAGAGGCTTCAAGCACGTCCTGGGTGTATTTACACTTCACGACAACCATGAGCAGTGAAGGATCTATATGTATGAGATGTATAATCACAATGATGGGGGCCGCCCACTTATAACTCCTCAATACCCCCATGTGCATGGTCCCTTGCTCTCCGTACGTCAATGGAATTGGATATCTTGCCTAAGTCAAGTTCACTGGACTCCAGGAGTAGTGTTGAGCGGACATGCTGAACTGTTCGGGTACGGCATTGTTCTTCGAACGCTTAGCATTTGACCCAATGGCTGGAGAAGGTTTATGCCGCCCTAGGAAGTCCTCGGAAACATGGATATAGCCCTGACAGCATCTAATTTCTCCAGCCACCAGGAATCAAAGGCCGAGCGTTCGGGGTCGGAGAATGTTGCTGATCCCAAACAGTTTGGCAACTCTGCTCGCGGCGATCTAGAAGTCATCAAGACGTTGCCAGTCATGCAGAATCCAACAAACTGGGTTGATATAAGACATCCTAATGGTCTACACCAGTGACCCCAAATCTTCTCTTGCCTCGAGGGCCACATTCATCCATTAGCTACGGAGGCTGCAAAGGTGCCGGAAACTATCCGTCTCCCACTCTGCGTTTGGTGCTTGTCCTCCTATGCAGCCCCCATTAAAGGGAAGCCCAGCCGACCCCCCGGTGGAGCCCTTCTTTAAAGTCCCGGTCCCCGTCCTGCCGCTGAGAAATCCCTGTCCGAAGCAGTGCGCGCGCTTACCAGAGATGAGTCCGACGCCCATAGAGAGTCATTCTCTATGGGCGTCGGACCGGGACTTCGGGAAAGGGTAAGTATAAGGGGCTCCACCGGTGGGTTGGGCGGACTTCAACCCGGCAGCCGGGGTGGCAGGCTCCCTTTAATGACTGCACCACCACCCCCCCGCCCTTCCAAGTCAGCCCCCCTAGTGGACACTATCTGCCCGGTGAGAGTTGGCCATAGAATGAAGTTTAAGAAGGATGAGCAACATAACGTGTCGCCTCCTATAGAATCCAGGGCCATTCCCTGCCGAGCCCAAATGTTGTGTGTTCCTAGAGGACGGCCATGAGCCACAGGTGTCTATACCATTGGGGAACTGAAGCAAGGTTTTGTAATCTGACTGTATCTGATCTATGATCACCATGCAAGAACAGCAGTGAACACTGACACAATGGGTAGAACAATGCAGATGTATAGACTACTACTGCTCTGTGGAAGGTCAGGTGACGACCCCTATGGTAGCTGTAATAAAGCCAATAATGGTTGTCGTAGTTCCGTCTCTAGGAGTTGCCCGATAGATGTTTGGACTCTTGTCCTTGAGGAAGTCCTGGGTATAATTTTGGCCCAAATAACTTTGCCTTGTGACTGTGAATTGATATTAGCAAATAATGACGTATGATTAATGGAAGCCCCGCGTACGCCAATATAACTGTGGAAATCCTATATGGGGGGATGGGGAGGTCACCTGTGCTCTATTAACACTCATTACACTAACAAAGAGGAATGAAGGCCGTCTGAATATTCAGGGCCCAGACACTGGAAGTGTTTATCCGGCTCCTCCGTGTACTGGCGGGAATATAATCCATCACTAATAGACTCATTGTGTGACTGAGCATCCAGGCGGCTGGCAGCGCACGTAGCCGCCTGGCACACGTCTGACCCCCGCCTGCAGGGTCACCACGTACAATCCCTGCCACATTTTCCATAGTCCTGATTAGATTGTTCTTCTCTGCAATGGCAGAGGTATATTAGCGTGGGTAAGACTGTCCTAATGTGGTGAAGGCTTCCAAATAGGCCAATATACCGCGTACAGCGCCTGAGCAGACACTCCTGGGGTCTATTGTGTCTACAAGTGCATCAACTACCTGAACATTGCTGATTCATCCATCATGCACGTGTCCTTTATGACGGTGGGGAGCGTGAGTCCCTTACCTGGGGAAAAGGTGGCACCAGGATGCATTATGGGAAGTGTGAAGATCAGCTGGGAACATTATGTCCTAGAGGTGGTGACTCCATCTCCAGATTCCCCAGATCTTAATCGGATTGATGTGGAGAAGAAACAAGACTATTCCATGGTGGAAACCTCACACAGCAGGGATGGAGAACCTTCAGAACCGCTAAGAATTTGAAAGTCGATTTAATTTTTTTTGAAAATCGTAAATTTGATTTTGGAAAAAAAAAAAAAAAAAAAAAAAAAAAAAAAAAAAGATCCCTGTGCGCTCAGCCGGAGCTGATGTTAGAAGAGCCTGGGAAGTGAGAACGCCCCCTATTGGATCCAGTGCTGCTGCGTCCTCTTTATTCCAGTCACCCATACACAGCAGCAGAGATTTTCAGTAGCAGCCAGGCCCTAAAGAGCCCCCAGGGACAATCACCAGAGGTAGAGAGGTGGAGGGAGCAGGAAAGTGACCCACTCTCAGATCACCGGGGAGCAGCCAGCACTGCACCCCCACAACACCAGCTACTATACTGATACTAATACACCCCTCATCTGTATCTGTACTGCTGCTACTACTACACTTATCTATACCTTTACTACTACTACACCCCTCATCTGTATCTGTACAACTACTACTACCACCACACTCATCTATACCTGTACTACTACACCACTCATCTATACCTGTACTACACCCCTCATCACTACGACTACACCACTCATCTATACCTGTACTACTACTACTACACCCCTCATCTATAACTGTACTACTACTAATACTACAACACTCAGCAATACAGTTGCTGTCTCAAACACCATTAAAGGGAACCTGTCACCCCCCGTGCCGGGGTGACAGGCTCCCGACCCCCCGTTAGAGCCCCCTATACTCACCTAATCCCGCCGGGTCCCGCTTCTGGAGGTGGTCGGGTGATGGAGATGTCAGCCGCTGCAGCCCGGCGCGCGCGCTGAGAGATAAGTCCAACACCCATAGAGAATGACAGGAGAGTCCAGCGCTCCGTCATTCTCTATGAGCGTTGGACCCATCTCTCAGCGCGCGCCGGGCTGCAGCGGCTGAGATCTTCGTCAAATCAGTCAGGGACCCAATGCTCAGTACCAGGGGTTAGAAGTACTGCTTCTCATAGGAAAGACGCGGCCGGTGTACGGACGGATTGGTACCACCTATAGGTAGCTTCCATGTACTAGGTAACACTTACAGGATAGCTACCTATAGGTGGCAACAGAGAGAGCGTTTTCTTCCTTCTAGGGGAGTGCTAATTTGCATATTTCTCTCCCATAGAGCACTGTTTTTTAGGACATCTCCTCAATGAAGACAAGTGCTTCTGGAGGTCTATAAGAGTTCTCCTCTGCTGCCATTCTGGGTCAGGACATCCAATAATCCTATAAGTGTGGTGTATGTGTTCTCTGTCCATGTGACCATCATTAACGCAGAACAAATCCCAGTCAGTGTGTCATGTGATAGTTAAATAGTTGGGAAAAATTTTACTTTCTATCGATCTCTCCAGTGCTGACTCGCTCCACATCCAGCGGGAGCTTTGCAGGGTCTCTGTGGCCCTCTGGTGGCCACTTTGCTTCTTGTTGCTTCTCTGCTGCCATCAGTTCTTTCCAACCAATCTTCCAGATTTGTGAAATTCTAAATGATCAGCTCTGGATCATCAAGTATCATACTGAACACTTTCCCCCTCTGAAGTACCCCTTTAAATCCTTTTTCGTTAGTATCAGCAAGCTATACAGATTTGTAAATTACTTCTATTTAAAAGAACTCTCCAGTTTTTCAGTACTTATCAGCTGCTGTATGTCATGCAGGAAGTGGTGTATTCTTTCCAGTCTGACACAGTGCTCTCTGCTGCCACCTCTGTCCATGTCAGGAACTGTTAAATCCCCATAGAAAACCCTCTTCTGCTCTGGACAGTTCCTGACATGGACAGAGGTGGCAGCAGAGAGCACTGTGTCAGACTGGAAAGAATACACCACTTCCTGCAGGACATCCAGCAGCTAATAAGTACTGGAAGACTTCAGATTTTTAAATAGAAGTAAATTACAAATCTGTATAACTTTGATACCAGTTGATGTGAGAGGGGGGGAAAAAAAAAAAAGTACTTCTCTAAATCGCCAGGTCTCCTTGTCCTCTCTAGTCCTAGTACTTATTGGGCACTGTAATGGGTGACATCAGCGCCCACCACCACCAAGCATCTATTACCCAGTTTACAAATTTCTTCCGTTACCCTCATTGTGTGAGTCACAACTGCAGCACTTACCTTCTATTCATGCACCAGGAGGCTCAGGATGAGCACAGCTATATAAGAAGCTGCAGAACAGAGTAGCGAGAGGACACGGTTACTTTATGTAACGTGTTGACTGTAGCCGCAGTCTTGAATGATTTCCCTCGGCTCGCTGCCTACGCGTTGGTTTCACAACCATTACAAACCCCCCCCCCAATACGCTTTGCTGACATGGTTACCGTGGCAACTAAACATCTGCCGCTGGGCCTGAATTTACGTTGTACAGATGTACGTGCCGCATAAAACCGGGTAACCCAGTAATTTAAAGGGCCACCACACCTACATCACAATGTGCTTATGCGCTAAGTGCATAGAATCCGCAGAGTATTGACATAACATGTAATCGCTGTGTGAATAATAATCTGTACATTAGCGATTAGTCATTGTTATGTAACATCAATGGTTGAATAAAGTTGGCAACAACGTCTTAATACTCCTGGGACTTACGTAAGGAAAAGTTATGTAGTCAGCTCTGTCCTCCATTGTGAAAAGGCTGCATGGTTGGCCATGGACTACAATGGGCCAACCATGTGGGCAGTGAGGAGACATTGGCACAGGACCTTTAACAGTGTTGTGGACACCTCCCTCTAGTGACTGTGCCTAGAACAGCAACCCCCCACCCATGTCCGTATTGGTATCTCCTAGCTATATACTATCAATGCCGGATGTTATACTAAAACCTATAGAAAATGAAGCCCTTATTACAGGGGGCGATGTGGAGAGCAAGCGAGAGCAGACCTGTCAGGTCAGCGCTCGCTTGCTCCTCATTCCCCCGTCCACTGCCGGCGCTATTACACAAGGAGGAGTATGGGTAAGAGCTGTGAGGGGTGGGCTGTCTATAGGAGGACACCGCTCCTATTACACAGAGCGACGGCAGCAGATCGTTGTCTATTACACTAAACGATTATCGGCTGTAAGGGGCGATAACGGACGATAATCGCTTTGTGTAATAGGGCCACAGCAACACAAAAAGGCATTTAAAAACACTGTGTAACGTTCTTTATGGCGCCCCCTGGTGTTTTTAAGATTCCCAATCAGAACGTCCACTTGATGTGTCACAGCTGGTGGTCGCACATGCTCAGTAACAGTCCGGGCACCCGGATCCTTAAAGTGACTCCAGCCCAAAAGAATCTGCTTAACATTTGCCGGTATAGGAGGACATAGTAAGAAAGATGGAGTTTCTTGTTCATAGAATGCAGGGTGACAACCATTAAATCTTATACAATGCTTTCTTATGATACACCTAGCTGTGTGCCAATATATCCCTCTTTAGCACTGCAGCGTACGCTGGATCATAGGAAAGTAGTAAGGCGCCCCTGGAGAGCTGCAGATGGGAGCAGCTTCTCTCCACCACATCCCTTTAAGCAAATTCCTCTCATTCTTATCCGCCAGAGAGAAAATGGGTCAAAGCCTGAAATCTGAGAGGAGTCATTTACATGAAGACATCGCCCTCTGTTACGTGTCACTGCTGTGTCATCTAGAACAAGGCGGCTGTATCTGTACAGCTGATCTGCTGCTGGGGTCACATGGTTCTAAGATGGTGCACATGAACCACCATGCTGATGGTGTCCCTTTAAGTGTTCACAATACTTCATACATCCAATACACTGAGGTTAGTGATGTCTTCTGGCCGACATGAATCTTACAGGCCATTATATCTAGAATTCGTGGAAAGCCGAGCACCAAGCATCATCCATAAAACAAGTAATAACCTCGGCGGCTTTACAAGGCTCTGGAGGGACACTGGAGCTGCATGTTGTTGCTGTATAACATGAATAAAATTGTTCCTCTTGTGCTGATGACCATGATGTACACTGGGAATAAATGCATGAAATGTGTCGCCCAAGACACTGCAGCCACCAAAACAACATGAGCCTGAATATGCAGCAATAAGATTACAGGTTACATGTTCTCCTAGGGCGTGCGGTGGTCTCCAGCCTGTATAGGTTATAAAGCCAGGTGGAGAAAATAAACCATCACAGTGCCCCTCCTCAGGATTACTGCATCCCCTACCTCCTGCTGGGGCGGCTTCTGGATAGAATTAGTCTCCTTCCCCCTCTGGCAGCTCGCAGTACAGGACAGTCTTAGGGCCCTATTCCACGGGACGATCATCATTCAGATAATAGTTAACGATAAACAATCTCAGACGACCGCTATTGCGAACGACCTGAAATCGTTCACCCAATTACACAGGATGATGATCATTACTTATGATCGTTCTTGCTGTCTTCTTGTAGTCCCTTTTGCGTTCGTCGTTACTGTGAACAACCGGACGACGTCTTATTACATGCGAATGATTTGCGAACGAGCAACGATAAAAACAGACCAGATCTCATTAAGCGATTGATTTCTCGTTCGTCGTTTAATAGTTAACTGTTATTCAACCGAACGATTATCGCTTTGTTGCGAACGATTTAACGATTATCCAAACGATAATCGTCCCGTGGAATAGGGCCCTTATGGAGTCTCCCCAAATGTTCTGCTAGGTTACCCAGCAAGCAGTTTCTATTTATTGACTGCTCTGCAAAGGCCAAGGTGAGAGAGACTGAGCATGTGCGTCCACCAACACTCAGCTCAGTATGTGGACGTGCTCATTGCTATTGCACTTTCAACACCAAATGGTGTCATATTGTCATTTAATGTCCCTGTTTTTCTTTCTCTTCTTTTTAACAAAGAATCAGGGCATGATGAGACTAGTTGTGCAACAGCCAGATGGAAGGAGATTGGGAAACACTGGTCTTTACAATAAAGCGGATATACAATGGTAAGTCCATTAAACACAGTTCCTTAGTGTTTCAATATGGTTCTTATATGCACAGTCCTTAGGGTATGTTCACACTGAGCAACTTACGGAGAATTTCAAGTGGACTCAAGTGTCAAAATGCACGTGAGTCCGCTTGAAATTCCGCCCGTAAAATATGAACATTTCCATTGTGTATAATAGGCTTTCCGCTGATTTGCGCACACGGCAGAATTTCTGTCAGATCTGCGTTCCACCTCAAGAATTGACACGTCTTTGGGTGGATTCCACTAGAGGAATCCAATTGAAGTCAATGGGGCTCTAATTCCACCAAGGCAGAAAACTTTTCTCTTCAACCCCTAGTGGATTTGTCAGTGTGAACATACCCTTAGATAGAAGCCATAGACCAATGACAGCTTATATGGTATGGTACACAGGAACTGAACTATGCAGTCACCATCTGTAATACCATTGGGTGTATGACCTATGGGTTATAGACAACACTGTAAATGAAAATCCTTGGACTAAACTGGAAACCTCCATCTAATGCCTTATTACTCACAGCTCATTGTTCTAGCTCCCTCCCAAGAAACCATCTGAAGGCTCCAGGACCCGGTGGGACCATTCCAATCCTTGGGCTTTTGTATACGAGTCCTACATGAATGGAATAACATGGCATCTCTCAGTGATATTATGGATGTTCCTGATTCCGACCCTGGTCCTGGTTCTTCTCTAGCTTTCATGGACCACATTGCAGCTCCCGGCTGACTCCAGACATCGATGTTCTGGAGGGATTCCCATGTCATGGCCATCGGGAGTCATCATCTCCTTGCCTTTTAGATAGAATTATCTAAACCTATCAAGGCATGTAATAAACAATGGGTTGTCCTTTGGCACCTTGCGAAGAAGTAGACAATCCAAACTTCAACCATAGACTGGGGGGGGGGGGGGGGGCGGTCAGTTCTCCCTCTGTTTCAGTGTCTAGGACTCTTCTTGACAGCACATTGAGGACTGTTTGTTTTACAGCTGAAAGCATAAATCTGCTGGGAGCCAAGATGACTCATTGATCAATGACCCGCAATCGACTCAGTTCATCCGACTAATAATCTGCTGTTTACAACCCATGTGGGGCCATCAGGCTAGTAGGTTTCTATAAGGGTCTATAGCAGTGTTCTCTAAGCTGTGGAAAAAATACTACTCCCATCATGCCCCGACAAAAGCCTCCTGTTACAGAACTATCGCTTCAAGCATGCCCTGATAGTTCTGCAACTAGTGGCTATTGTCAGGACATGATCGGAGTAGTAGTTCTGCAGCAGATGGACACCGGTCTAGAGGGTTACAAACTTACCCTGATCCTGGGGGCAAACGCTTTCCGAAACCTGCATTCAACATCACAGCATAGCGGCTGTACAAGAGACTCCACCAACCTGCACAGCTCACACTATGCTCAATGCCCCTTTACCTCCCATCTATAACTCTCTACATGGTACCCCCCTCTCTGATATAATTTTCCCTGGTGTTACTTCTACAATGTATTCCATCTGTCTGCATTTTCCCAGAAAAGTTAAGAATATCTCGATACGTGGGCGAATCGAGCCTCAGTATTCGAGCCAGAACAGAGAGAGAATCCCTGACAGGGATGACTGTGGGGATACTATGCTGAAAATCCCAACTTCGAGCAATGCGGTCCATAGGTTGAGGCAGCACGTCCATCGTCTGCATCTGGCAGTGTAATTATATATCCCCATCACTGATCTTTAAGCAAGTCCTTACCAGACCGTCCTTTAAGCCCAAGCAAACAAAGGCACAAACCCATTAGGGAAAACATGTAGCCGTCCGGCAGGATTCGTCTCGAGGAGTATTAGAGTGCTAGCTCCTCTGTAATCTTCTCATTCATTTCCAAGAGGCCGGTCACCAATCCCATTACAGAACCTGGATGAACGCTGGAAATATAACCAGTGCCGGCTTGTCGTCTGTCTGGAAAAAAACTGTTTGTGCTCCATATGATTCACTTCCCTAAATACACCCAAAGGAAAAAAATTCCATTCCCATACTTGTCTCTTGCAGTTCTCTATGCAGCCGCTGCACGCACCTTCATCATAGCCAGCAATGAGTGCACGGCCACAACATCAACCGTCTTAAAGGGCAACGCCATGGGTGCTGGATTTGCACAGACAAACCCGCAAACTACATCTATAAAGGTACCTAAACATACAGAGACTATAGTCCTGCAGATTTCTAATATACCATTATCAATCCATCAAACATTCTTGGCTGTAAATCTGTATAAAGCCGACGCTTTTTTACTGTTTCACACCTAGCTCACTTCTGTTCTGCTACAATGTATCAGTGCAGGTGAAATGTATGAGCCTGGAGCCCAGACTGCATACATAGATGACAATAGAGGATTGTTTTGACTTTTCCGTTTCATAGATTCCAATGCAAACACCACTTCTAGATGCCACCTGGGATATGGCCATCGCCAATAATACTGTCCTGTATAGGCAAAATTATGAGTGCCCCCCCATCCTTAAAGGGATAGTATGTCCTCAATTCACTTGTTCCCTAAATAAATTGTGCTGGCCCACGTACAGATAGAACAAGCTCCCGCAACTCCTTAAAGTGTACCTGTCGTTTAAATTTTCTTTTTATATATGTATAAATCAATAGTCCAGGCGATTTTAAGAAACTTTGTAATTGGGTTTATTAGCCGAAAAAAGCATTTTTATCATGAAAAAGCAGTCTAAAGCTCTCCCCGTCTTCATTGTTCTCTATGGAGAGGGGAGGGGTGGAGGGAGATGAGGCACCAAAACAGAACAGTTAATTTACAGCTACATCACCGGGCTATCTCCTCTGAAGTCAGCACTGACCTCACTGACCTCTAAATACCGGCTTTCACACAGGTCCCACTGTGTAATCCTTTGTTCTCTGCTCTCTGTTGGCGACTAATCTCCCTCCTCCCCTCTCCATAGAACAGACAGGGCCCGACTGATGTAAAAGTCGAGATTTCCTGATAATGAGCAGTGAATGAGAGAGAGGAGGGGGGTATCTGGGTAAAGTTTTTTTGAATGCAGATAATGGCAGATTTGCCTAATAATCCCAATTACAAAGTTTCTTAAAAAAAACTAAACGACAGTGACACTTAAATGCGTGGAGTGGAGGGCCGACACTGACGCTCCATTGTCTATTTACTTTCCTATTCAGCTGCTAAAGATAGCCAAAATGAGCGTACCAACCATTCAAAACAAGTAAGGGCTCAGTTCTGGAGATTGTGTGTGTGTGTGTGGGGGGGGGGGGGGGGGGGGGTCCGGTGATTGGTCTCAATTTAAGTTTGAATACCCCTATAAAGGGCTTGTCATACAGTACCAACACCACTTAGGTGATAAATGTATGATCAGGGGTCAACAGTCTTAGGATAGGGGAGGGGGTCCCAGAGTCTCCCAATGTCTATGAGACTCCCAGAGATGGCTGAGCTCTGCTTGGCTATGTTACATGTTCACATATGACTACCATTCCATTCCAATAGAAAACTCTGCACCCCCAATGATTACTTGATCCCCTGTCCTGTGGTAGGGGGTGAAACCCACTTTATGGATAGAGAAGTGCAGACCATATCTCTTTCTTCTAGACCAAAGCTCACTCCGCAGCAATGGTCTTTAGATTCAATTCCAATTTAATTCAATTACCACCCACAATGCTCAGGGGCAAAGCCAATAAACCAGTTCCTGTGTGTAATAACACAATTTACTTTGTCGCATTTGTCTTTCTTCCCTACGCTGGTATACGTCACATAGGAGGTCATTCATGGCTGTGACGGACTACTACAACCAGCACTACGCTTACCCACATACCATACGGCAGTGATCGCCAACCTGTGGCTCGCCAGCTGCCGTAAAACTACAATTCCCAGAATCCACAGCAGTGCCCCCAGCATATAATTTTGCATAGGATAACAAGTTTATATAGAGTTTAGTTTGTATCCCATCTAAGCCAGTGAAACTGCTGGATTATTGCAACCTCAAGGTACAGTCATGGGCACAACTACAGCTCCCAGCATGCCCACTAACTTATTTACATATTCTCAGAAACTCCTATACAGAATAACTAAGTCTACAAGAAGGAGCAATGATTGACAGCATAAAAAACAACACACCACATGCCTCAGACTCGCTTTGCAAGTCACTAAGGAAGTTCTGCACTCGGCGCTCACTACACCCTTTTACATAACTGGGACTCTCCGCATGTCACATCTTCCAGCAGTGGGAGTCCTTCCAGCACAGACTTTCCTCTTATTTGCCGCCCACATAAACTCCAAGCGTATTGCAAACTGCGGTTCTCCCGGCTGCATGAGGTTGGATTGTGTATGGATTACTGTCCGTCACTGGGTGCTGCCTGCCTGGGGGTGAAATAATAGATCCTCCTGGGTCATGGAGTTGTGTGTGTTGTGGTCATGCCAGGTAGGGTATGCGCTGTGGTCATGCCAGGTAGGGTATGCGCTGTGGTCATGCCAGGTAGGGTATGCGCTGTGGTCTGGTCATGCCAATGCAAGGTAAGGTATATGTTGTGGTCATGCCAGGCAGGATACACTATGTGTTGTGGTCATGGCAGGTAGGGTATGTGTTGTGGTCATGCTATGTGTTGTGGTCAAGCCAGGTAGGGTGTGCGTTGTGGTCATGCCAGGTAGGGCATGTGTTGTGGTCGTGCCAGACAGGATACAATTTGTGTTGTGGTCATGCTAGGTAGGGTATGTGTTGTGGTCATGCCAGGTAGGGTACGCTATGTGTTGTGGTCATGCCAATGCAAGGTAAAGTATGTGTTGTGGTCATGCCCTAGTAGGATACAATATGTGCTGTTGCAATGCCAGCCAGGGTACGATATGTACTGTCATACACTGCCAGGCAATAACTGGTGTACGTTGTGGTACGTTGCCAGGCAGGGTATGGTATTTGCACTGGCACACATCCCGGCAGGGTACGACATAAACCTAGCAGGCAGCTTTGGTCTGACCTACATTAGGTCTCATCCAGCCACTTTTCTTCTGAATCCACCATGTGGCAACTTTGTTATATAAAGAACACTGTAACTTTCCTACATTTACATAACTGACACAAACCGATACAAATAGAACAAATTCAAAAAATAACTGCCGGACTCTCTGAGCTGTTAGATAGGGGGTTAGAAGACCCCTTTAAGTAATCAAAGTATATGGGAGAATCGTATAAGATTGGGAAATGTACACATGGTGGTCCAGGCTCACCGAATCCCTATACGACTTCCAAGAATGGAAAATTCCTTTAAGTCATTGGATCCAGCTGTTGCAAAACTACAATTCCCATCGTGCCCGGACAGCCGAAGGCTGTCCGGGCATGATGGGAGTTGTAGTTTTGCAATTTAAACAGGGGATATTGATATTACGTATAATTTCGGATAGATTAATCTTTCTCACCGCCACCTGTTGATCCCCACATTAGACGATCCAGCGAACCAGGGGTCCAGGATATAGACGCATCGGATGGTATCAGCTCCTTGGATACACTCCTTCAAGGCGGGGTTATCGTGGAGACGAAGACCCTTCCGGAACCAGTGGACGGCATTGACCCCCATTTTTTCGGCTTTTCTCGAAGATTTCGGGCTACTAGAAGGCGACGTACCCTGTCCGGTCTAGGTTTAAGTTGTTCGATGTCGTATTCAAGTCCAGAGCTGGCTCATGGTGTCCGGCTGAAGTGAAGGTGGGGTGGAAAGAGGGGGTTCAGACTGGATTTAAAGGGGGGCTTAGCCTCTGCGACCTTCCTCTGTAGCTAATAGACACAATGGAGGTTCTGCTTGGATATTAGAATGTAGCAGTGGTCTCCCTAACATTGTGTGCCAAAGAGGAAAAAAAACAAGCTGTTTCAGACAGATAGCGCCACCGACCACCACCTCGGGCTGTCTTCAGCCAAGTGCGCACAGCTCTCTCAGCACACCGCACAACACGTCACCTAAGCCCCGCCTCCAGCCTCTGATTGGCCGCTCTCGGGTCACGTGTCCAGCCGAGCTCACGTTTCTCTAGTGTGTTCGCCACACCGCCCCCTCGCTTGGTTACGTAGCAACGGATTCCCGAGCCCGCCAGCCCCGTTAGCGACACCAATAGACAATTATAAACTTACATTATAAAATTAAAGCTACATAGGGTATCACCGGCGTCCGGTAACGAGGATTGAACCCGTTTCTTCACAGTTTATGTTGGGCGGTGACGTCAGCAGAGGGAGGAGCTTGAAAAGATCGGATTGGCCACGCTGCAAAGTTCCCGGATGAGCACGTTGACTTGAGGGGGGGAATCTGTGCCGGCTCACTGCGCATGCGCAGAAAGGGAAGCAGCTAAAGAGAGAGAGAGAAGCGCTTTGTTGCGCCAATTTTGGCGCAGATTTGTAGGAGGAATTGGGAATGTTTAAAAGCGGCCCCGCTCTGTCCCGTATTAATCCTGTATCAGACACCCGCCATAATCCCTGCCTGCTGCTATAAGTAGCTGGCAGGCTGCTGGTTATATAACCCTGGACACACCTGCCCTAGTTCTGCTTACAGATCAGGCTCAGCATACACAGTCCATGGGGCAGAAAGGGCCTCACCTTGTGGGGATTTAACCTCAAAATAACAACCAAAATATAAAGGACTTCTAGGTTTTTAAGCCGTTTCCATTGTTGTCGCCCATCTGCTCCTGAGGCCTCGGAAAGCTGGGTGACAACCGCATTGGAAACTGCAATACTGATTGTCACAAGAAAACCTTAAAGGGGCACTCCGGACGTCAAAATGTTTTCAGATGTGAATGGCGTTTATTAAAAAATAAATAAATCTCGTCTTCCAGTACTTATCAGCCGCTGTACGTCCTGCTACTATGATAGATATTGACAGTCTTATCCCTATAACATTCTATACAGACATAGACATCAATCACCAATAAGATTGCCCACTTAAAGGGCTTGTTCATGAAAAAAAAAAAATTCAAATCAATAGGTGTCAGAAAGTTATACAGATTTGTAATTTACTTCTATTTAAAAAAAATCTTAAGTCTTCCAGTACTAATCAGCTGCTGTATGTCCTACAGGAAGTGGTATATTCTTTCCAGTCTGACACAGTGCTCTCTGCTGCCACCTCTGTCCATGTCAGGAACTGTCCAAATCCGGAGCAAATCCCCACAGGAAACTTATCCTACTATGGACAGTTCCTGATATGGACAGAGGTGGCAGCAGTGAGCACTGTGTCATACTGGAAAGAATACACCACTTCCTGCAGGACTTACGGCAGCTGATAAGTACTAAAGACTGGAGATTTTTTTTTTTTTTTTTTTTTTTTTATAGAAGCAATTTACAAATCTGGATAACTTTCTGAAACCAGTCTTTTTTTTTTTTTCCAGAGAACCCCTTTAATGGGTCACTCTCATTTTAAAACAATCCTTTGGGCAGATGGTGGAGTGCTTGTGAGCCATCCTATTGAATCAATGGGACAGGCGGAACCTCCCTAGTGTGAACAGGTATATGTGGATCCCATGTTTACATCAGTTATTGTAAATTTACCAACCACATCTGCTGGAAGTTTGTTCCAAGCATCTACTACTCTAGAAGTAGCTAGGTGGGAGCAATATGTGACTAAGCTTTTCCCCCTATCACACATTGCTCTATTAGGGTATGTTCACACTACAGAATCCTGGAGGATCACCCTCTGCGGACGCTGTCGGGCGCGTACATCTCCACTGGTCCCATAGGCTTTGTACTATGTTTTCCCAAATTCTGCCGTCCACCTGCTCATTCTTTGGGCGGTCGGCGGAATCTGGCAAACTATAAAATGAAGCCTATGGAAACAGCGGAGATGCACGCTGTGAGCTGCGGGTGATCCACCGGGATTCCATAGTGTGCACATACCCTTATGGTGCGTTTACACAGAGAGATTTATCTGACAGATTTTTGAAGCCAAAGCCAGGAAGGGATTTGAAAAGAAATCTCAGTCTTTCCTTGGTTACCTGTTCTCTGTTTATAGTCTGTTCCTGGCTTTGGCTTAAAAAATCTGTCAGATAAATCTCTCTGTGTAAACGCACCATTAGGCTATGTTCTCACTACGTAAGTTTCATTGTAATCACGGCCATTGTTGCAAATTGGCAACAACGGCCGTGATTACTACGGAACTTACGTAGTGCTGGTGTCTATGGAATCCCGGCCGGAGTGTATACACATAGTATACACTCCGGCTGGGATCCCTAGTCAGTTTTTTGTGGCCGCTAATAAGTGAAGCAGAAAACCTGCACCGGCCGCACGCTCCATTGTGGGCAGCGGGGAGTTCGGATGCGAGCACACACTGATGTGCCCGCATTCAAATTTAGCGGCAGTAAAGATCATCCGGCTGGTACTGCAGTTACGGCGGGGATGATCTTCTCTGACTCCGGCCGTTCCATGACTCGACCAGGTCACGGAACAGACAGTGTCTTACAGAGTGGGAACATGGCCGTACACAGGACATGAGTCAAACAGGCCAATACCATCCTGTGTAATAGAGACAGCGATCAGCTGAGTGGGGCCATTGAAAGAGACAGATTATCTGACAGATTTTGGAAGCCAAAGCCAGGAATGGATTTGAAAAGAGGAGAAATCTCAGTCTTTCCTCCGTGACCTGTTCTCTGTTTATAGTCTGTTCCTGTCGTTGGCTTAAAAAAATCTGCCAGATAAATCTGTATGTGTAAACGCACCATTAGTAATATTCTTGCAGCCCTTGCATTTTACAAAATGATAAAGTTCATACTTACCTATTCTTCCCCATTTTCCTGCAGCCTTCTGCAGCTCAACCAATTGCTGGCCAAGGCAGGACAGCACCCCAGACAGTGATTGGCTGAGCGACCTGTCACTGAAGAGATGGGGCCAGAAGCATCAGGGTGAGCAGGGAACATCGGGGGAGCACAGGTAAGTATGAACTTTATTATTTTTACTGTCATTGGCCATTGACCACTGCACGTTGCAATGTGCAGCCGAAGTTTAAAAATCTGATGACAAATTTAATCACAACAATCACCTGATAATTATCTCTTCGGCTGATCGTTGTCTGTATTGCAGGGAGCGATATTCTGCCGAATCGCCCTGATGGTTGGGGACAGAGGTTAGGTAGGTGATACATGCCACAGTAGTATCAACTTCATGCCAGGACATAAGGGGGGAGATTGATCAACCATGGTGTAAAGTGAAACTGGCCCAGTTGCCGCTAGCAACCAATCAGATTCCACCTTTCATTTTCCAAAGAGTCTGTGAGGAATGAAAGGTGGAATCTGATTGGTTGCTAGGGGCAACTGAGCCAGTTTCACTTTACACCATGTTTGATAAATTTCCCCCATAGTCTCCAGCAGGACATTGTCCATCACACTGCCCCCGCCATCTTGTCTTCTTGCCTTAGAGAATCCTGGCACCATCTCCTCCCCAGGTGATGCACCCAGCCGTTTATATGATTTATCGCCTTCTTTCGCACCGTCATCCAGGTCACTTTCAGTGGTTTTGGGAACTGTTCAGACATCAGGGGGGCTCAGTGTCTGCATGCAGGGACCAGATCCTGAGCAGTTCTGCCGCTTCTGAGAATCTATTACTAGGTTTATTCCACCTTAAATGAGGGCAGCATAAACTAGTGACAGAAATGCTGAACAGATCAGTTCATCATTCTGTTTAGTTGTTCTCCTAATATGCAGGAGAATAGGATTCTTGCCACACCCCTCCCCCCGCCCTCCAGCTGCTGATTGACAGTTGATTACCTATAATTAGCATGGATAGATAACTGCCAATCAGCAGCTTGTGAGCGGAGTTTTCTGCTTCTCATGAATATCCAGGACTACTGAGCTCATGCACATAATGGAGAGGACTCCTTATTGTCCATGTTATTCAGGAGGATATCTCTGGATCAGCTGCACAGAACAATATAAGTGATACATCATACTGTTCAGCTTCTCTGTCACTAGTTTATGCCACCCTGAGATAGGACAGCCCAAACCTACTGATAGAGTCTCTTTACAGAGGTTATCTAGGATGAAAAAAAATCTAAACAAAATAACATAGTTGTTTTCTTTCAGAAAGAGCGCCACACCTGTCCTACGGATTTGTGTGGTATTACAATTCAGCTTCGTTCACGTCAATAGAAATGGGCTGCAATACCCACACACAAAGTGAGAACAGGAGTGGCGCTGTTTTTATAATTATGATAAACTCTTTAATGCTGCCACTTAATGTAAATCTGTATATTAAAAAAAAGTTTTTAAGGGGGTACTCCAGCAAAAAAAAATAAAAAATTCTTTCAAATCAACTGGTCCAGAAAGTGTCAGAGATTTGTAATTTACTTCTATTAAAAAAATCTCCAGTACTTATGAGCTGCTGTATGTCCTGCAGAATGTGGTGTATGGTCTCTCCACTATGACACAGTGCTCTCTGCTGCCACCTCTGTCCATGTCAGGATCTTTCCAGAGCAGGAGAGGTTTTCCCTTTCAATATATTTTCTTTGATTTTAACAAATTTTATAAACATTTATATGACACCGAACAGGGTATCAAATCAAAGTAAAAAAAAAAAAAGTAAAAGAATCATAATAAACATGAATATGAATGGTACGCAGGAGAGATTTGCTACTGCTCTGGACAGTTCCTGACATGGACAGAGGTGGCAGCAGAGAGCACTGTGTCAGACTGGAAAGAATACACCACTTCCTGCAGGACATACAGCAGCTGATAAGTACTGGAAGACTGGAGATTTCTTAAAAGAAGTAAATTACAAACCTCTGGCACTTTCTGATGCCAATTGATTTGAAAGAAAAACAATTTGACTGGAGTACCCCTTTAAGCCCCGCCGGACTAGAAGTACGCTGTATTATTATTCCAGCTCTTCTATTACACAGATAGTATAATGTTTTTTTCTACCATTTTGGCCAGATCTTTAGCTGTTATATACTACCCTTAAATTAGAGCATCTTAAAGGACCTCCTATGGGTACACCCAAGTATTTCCTATTAGCTGAGGGCAGGCCATGTATTCTGGGGTATTGCTATATACGTCTCCAAACGTGACCCTAAGCTGTAAATCTCTCCGCTTCCTATTGTTGGTCACATAATGAAGCTTATCCGCAGTCTTCTCGCCCACAGCTGCTGTTTTTCTCACTTGTGTACGTTCCCTTGTATTTATAGGAGCTGCTACAGCCTCACAATAGATATAAAGTCCCTATCCAGGCTTCTGATTCAGCTAATACATTGGCCTCGGCTCCTCCGCTGAGCTGCAGGTAAGCCTCCGGAGCATCGCCCGTCAGCCGCATGTCCCTCGCTGTCCTCTGGTCATCTAGTGGCTGCTCCTCATGTTGGGAGGTTTATCTACTAGAGAATAGATATGTTCCATAAGGTATGGTATATATAGATAGAATGATACAAGATTTATTTATTTTTTGTATTTTAAAGGGGTTGTTAACCCCCAAAATTTTTCAACTGGTCCCAGCAAGTGCCAGAGATTTGTAATTTACTTTTATTAAAAAATCTCCAGTCTTCCAGTACTTATCAGCTGCCGTATGTCCTGCAGAAAGCGGTGTATTCTTTTCAGTCTAACACAGTGCTCTCTGCTGCCACCTCTGTCTATGTCAGGAACGGTACAGAGCAGCAGCAAATTCTCATAGAAAACCTCTCCTGCTCTGGACAGTTCCTGACATGGAGAGAGGTGGCAGCAGAGAGCACTGTGTCAGACTGGAAAGAAAACAGAACATACAGTAGCTTATAAGTACTGGAAGACTGAATTTTTTTTTTAAATAGAAGTAAATTACAAATCTCTGGCACTTGCTGGGATTAAAAAGATTTAACAGAAAAACACTTTTGGTGAACTTCCCCTTTAATTGTTTTTATTTCGAACCTCACTTGAAAAGAAACAGACTATGGGGAACGCATGTGCACACAGTCATGTGGTTGGGATAGAGGCGGAGGGTAAGCTGCTACCAGACACTTTCATTGGTGGTTTGCTAGTCAAGAACAAAAGGATTTTCAGCTGAAATTCAGCAGCCCCATTTTTCTCTCCCCCAACATCATCTGTCAGGGGAGAGTGACAGTGGTCAGATGAAATCAGGGGGGTCGTCTGACATGTGTCTCTTGTGTAAGGAGGCCTTAAAGGAGAAGTCCGGCAAACATTTTTATTAAAGTATTGTATTGCCCCCCAAAGTTATACAAATCCCCAATATACACTTATTACGGGAAATGCTTATAAAGTGCTTTTTATCCCTGCACTTACTACTGCATTAAGGCTTCACTTCCTGGATAACATGGTGATGTCACTTCCTGGATAACATGGTGATGTCACTTCCTGGATAACATGGTGATGTCACTTCCTGGATAACATGGTGATGTCACTTCCGGGATAACATGGTGATGTCACTTCCTGGATAACATGGTGATGTCACTTCCTGGATAACATGGTGATGTCACTTCCTGGATAAAATGGGGATGTCACTTCCTGGATAACATGGTGATGTCACTTCCTGGATAAAATGGTGATGTCACTTCCTGGATAACATGGTAATGTCACGCCCCGACTCCCAGAGCTGTGCAGGCTGTGGCTGCTGGAGAGGATGATGGCAGGGGGACACTGAGGGACACAGGGCACTGGAGGGACACTGAGCATCCCTCTGCTATCATCTTCTCCAGCAGCCACAGCCCGCACAGCTCTGGGAGTCGGGTTGTGACATCACCATGTTATCCAGGAAGTGACATCACCATGTTATCCAGGAAGTGACATCACCATTTTATCCAGGAAGTGACATCACCATGTTATCCAGGAAGTGACATCACCATGTTATCCACGAAGTGACATCACCATGTTATCCAGGAAGTGACATCACCATTTTATCCAGGAAGTGATATCACCATGTTATCCAGGAAGTGACATCACCATGTTATCCAGGAAGTGACATCACCATGTTATCCAGGAAGTGAAGCCTTGATGCAGTAGTAAGTGCAGGGAAAAAAAGCACTTTATAAGCATTTCCCGTAATAAGTGTATATTGGGGATTTGTATAACATTTGGGGGGCAATACAATACTTTAATAAAAATTTTGGCCGGACTTCTCCTTTAAAATGAATGTACCATCAGGTACATCGCTTATTTTTTACATTAGGCGATCTGCGTTTGCGCTGGGATACCTGTGGCACAGTCCTTTCTTTGAAACGCTGCCTCATTTCCGCATCGTTCTATTCCTGGGCACCGGCTCGGGTCTATGCCCTGGGACCGGGCCCACTGCCCCCAAGTGTGACGATTTCCCTCAGGGGCAGTGGGGGCACTGGGCCTGGCCTCAGGGCATAGAGCCGAGCTGGTGCAGGAACAGTCGCAATTCAAAAAAAGGATTGCGGCGGCAACGGGATCCCCATGCTGGTGCCGACTGTCCAATGTAAAAAAAACAACAAAAACATGTACCCTATAGTACATTCTCTTGAAAGGTTGTCTGTGTATTAAAAAAAAAAAAATTATACAGCTGACAGTAGTGTACCCTTTCGCCTCTATCACAACCACATGACTGTGTGCACATGCGTTCCCCATAGTCTTGCACAGTGGTGTGTTTAAGGCTATGTTCACACTGCGTATGAATCCGTCCGTAGTACGAACCGCGAATATACGCACGTAGTTTTGAGGTTGATGCGTTCGCTTGAAAGTATAGGATATACGGCCCCACAGTGCACACTACATATGAGCTTACGGCTGGATCGTATACGGCGCCGTGAAAAATGAACAAGACCATTGTTTGAGGACGGAAATGTTGAAACTCACGGCCGTGGATTTCCATGCGGTCCCGTACGGAGTACTTATTTCAGCCAAATTGAACTTGATTTTTCGATCCAAAAGGTTCTGTGTGGTTTACGGGGCTGGGAGAAGATTTCCAAGTAAATGACCTGCCTCAGATCGCTTCGAATCAAGCTAGGGAAGCATAACTGTACTGCGGGCGTATGGTCGCGGTGCGTACGCATCCGGCCGCATGTCTATTTTTCCCACGCCCGTAGTATCAACCGCACATGTACGCCGGCGTACGAACTACGGACGCATTCATACGCAGTGTGAACATAGCCTCAAAGTGGAAGTGATACTCACCTACCCTGATCCACCATGGTGGCCAGTCCCAGGGGAAATTTTTGCTCATCTCTGCTCTGCTGCTCACTGGCTTCAGTAGTGTCCTACCTTAATCACTCATTGGCTGAGGAGTTCCTGAAGGGTCGTCATGTCCCAGGAACCAAGTAGTGAGAAGTGGGCATCGGAGCATTGGTTCAGTACAGCAGCTGTGGAAGAAGTAAGTATGTATATTTTTTTTGTTTGTATACTACCACATATATATATTTCCCTCTTATCCTCAAACAACTCCTACATGTGAATATACTCAATCCTTTATACATGATGGCTGTGGTAAACATGAGGAAAATATATATACAGTGGTGCCTTGGATTACGAGCATAATTCGATCCAGGACCGCGCTTGTAATCCAAATCCACTCTTAAACCAAAGCACATGTTCCCATAAGAAATCATAGGAATGCAGACAATTGGTTCCACACCCCAAAAATAATGATTCATTATTCTGAATAACATGTAAAACAGGTGAAACAAACATTCAGAAACAGCAGAATATGTGATATTATGAGTTACTGTACAGTAATGGAGAGGATGGGAAACACAAGGGCTGACAGAGACTGCAGGGAGCATGAGGGAATGAGCAGGACAGATGTGGGCACATACATGCAGCGCTCTCTGTCCGGGGAGAGAGGGGTTACAGCTATGGAGAGATTACCTCCACAGTCCTGTCCCCTGATGTAAGCCCCAGCCTGATGTGGATCTGCTATGATTTGGCAGGTGAGGGAAACTTCCAGGGTCAGAGTACAGGGCTGTAGACGCCGCTATGCAGACCATGCCCCTCCTCCACTCGCGCTCCCACCCAGTAAAGGGAGCTCTTAAACCAAAGCAATGCTCTTAAACCAAGTCACAATTTTGAAAAGCTGTGAGCTGTTAAACCAAAACCCTCTTAAACCAAGTTACTCTTAAACCAAGGTACCACTGTATATATATATATATTTTTTTTTTTTTTTTTTTTTTTCCCCACAGTATATGCCAGTGATTTTCCAGCCTGATTGAAAGCACTTATTATTTACCTTCTATAGTACATAACCCTTTATACTCACACAACATTATGTTCTCATTCAATAAAGGGGTTAAAGCAGCTCCGTTCACTATGTCTACTATAAAATGACTGTGACTCAGCTGGATCATCCATTGTTACTAGGAAACTCTGTGCATGAGAAGATTACATTCATGGATGTTACACAGAAGCTGCCCTCATTATACAGAAGGAGACCGATAGCATGTAACCAAGAGATAGATAGATAGATAGATAGATAGGAGATAGATAGATAGATAGATAGATAGATAGATAGATAGATAGATAGATAGATAGGAGATAGATAGATAGATAGATAGATAGATAGATAGATAGATAGGAGATAGATAGATAGATAGATAGATAGGAGATAGATAGATAGATAGATAGATAGATAGATAGATAGATAGATAGATAGGAGATAGATAGATAGATAGATAGATAGATAGATAGATAGATAGATAGAAGATAGATAGATAGGAGATAGATAGATAGGAGATAGATAGATAGATAGATAGATAGATAGATAGATAGATAGATAGACAGATAGATAGATAGATAGATAGAAGTTCAAAAATGCGGCAGCACTCCGGCAACTCCAAGTCAAAGTGAATTTATTAACACTCCATGCAAATACAGCGACGTTTCTGACTGCACACCGCAGTCTTTTTTCAAGCATAAGCGAACACACAACCATTGCAGGTTTAAATACGTGATACAAATCATGTGACCACACTTAATTAATTGTGAACAGGTGATATGATTGACATATCGGCATATATGTCAAATAATCTAAGAAGGATATTCTCCTGAAACGAATAACATCAAATACTAACATATACTAAAAGTGTAATCAGTGTAATCAGTGCATACATGTGTAACATTAAAATCATTATAATCATTATAGAGCTTTACATACATAAAGAAATCAGGATTGCTAGCTCACCATTACTGGACAACAGCCATGTGTTGATAGGAGATGTGGAACGCATGCCTAGATGGAACGCAACCATAGTGCGTGTACGTTTAGGCTGTGCATGCGCAATATAAGCATTGTATTGCGCCCACCCCTATTATGACATTGTAGGCGTGCGTTCCACATCTCCTATCAACACATGGCTGTTGTCCAGTAATGGTGAGCGAGCAATCCTGATTTCTTTATGTATGTAAAGCTCAATAATGATTATAATGATTTTAATGTTACACATGTATGCACTGATTACACTGATTACACTGATTACACTTTTAGTATATGTTAGTATTTGATGTTATTCGTTTCATGACAAGGGAAAGCTGATCCCTCCGTAACTTTTCAACCACCACCCCTCATAGCCCCAGTAAATAAAACACTGACCATGGTTTTGGAAAATTTTGGCCACAGCAGCCAATTTTATTGACAAACAAATAATCAACATGAACAATAAATAACAATAACTCTACTATCCCTATACTTAAACGGGAAGGAGGTCCTTGAGGCTAAAACATAACCGGCCACCCATCGGTTAAACCAACCGTCTATATTACTGTTACCACTGACCCCCAGCCGGTTCCCCCAGGCTCAGGAGCCCTACCCAGTTCAAAAACACACTGGCCGATTATCCATAACCCCAGATTACTCCCCGGGACACCACCCAGTCAGGAGCCCACAATCCTCATGTCCCCAGATGATCCAACATACAACCAAGGGGAAATAGGGGTGCACCTCCCCACGTGTCCCCCTTATTTTCCATTTTTTCCAACCCCAAGGACCCCCTAACCCGCCAACCGCTGCTATGACAAAAACAACCCTCCCCGCGCCACCCCCGCTAACCCGACAGGAAACCCCCCCCCCCCCCCCCCCCCAGTCCACTAACGAAACAGAGTAAAAAAGGGAGGGCGGGCGGGACTCTTCACTGCTGCTCCGTGTGAGGTAACTGACCCCAACCCGGAAGAGCCTCTTATTATATACCTTTCCCCACCCCAGTACCTCCCCCTAGCAACTCCCGCTCAAGATCCATCTCTCCTATTAACCCCCTCCGTGCCATTTCCCCTGTCATGTAGGCCTCCCTTAAACTTCGTCTCGTCCGGCCTTCTCTTGACAAGGGAAAGCTGATCCCTCCGTAACTTTTCAACCACCACCCCTCATAGCCCCAGTAAATAAAACACTGACCATGGTTTTGGAAAATTTTGGCCACAGCAGCCAATTTTATTGACAAACAAATAATCAACATGAACAATAAATAACAATAACTCTACTATCCCTATACTTAAACGGGAAGGAGGTCCTTGAGGCTAAAACATAACCGGCCACCCATCGGTTAAACCAACCGTCTATATTACTGTTACCACTGACCCCCAGCCGGTTCCCCCAGGCTCAGGAGCCCTACCCAGTTCAAAAACACACTGGCCGATTATCCATAACCCCAGATTACTCCCCGGGACACCACCCAGTCAGGAGCCCACAATCCTCATGTCCCCAGATGATCCAACATACAACCAAGGGGAAATAGGGGTGCACCTCCCCACGTGTCCCCCTTATTTTCCATTTTTTCCAACCCCAAGGACCCCCTAACCCGCCACCGCGAGCACTTTGAACACCTCAAACGTGAGAGCTCCTCCACAGACTCAGGGCCCTTTCTATTCCCTCTTGCAACGCCAATGCCCACAGGTCCGTCCCAACTGCATTCAAGTGAACGCCATCACCCAACCAATAATCCACAGAACACTCCTCCAAATCCCGGTGCCGCACAGCCACTCCCCCATTCCAGGACACAAAAGCACTCACCGCGCGATTCACCTTGATGCGAGCCTTATTAAGCTTCTCAACCGACCTGGCCACCCGCCACGTTTTTCTAGGCACAATGTCCGACCAAACCACCAGCACCCCTGGAAATGTCCTCCAGAGGCGCAAGAGGTCGTAGCGCACATCACGAATCAATTCGCGGAATGGACGAACCCCCAGATCATTACCTCCAATGTGCAACACCAAGATATCCGGGGGCCTGTCCAGTCGCGCGAAACAGTGAAACTCCGGCAATACGCGATTCCACAACATACCCCCCTTGCCAAGCCAGCGCACCACAGCCACCTGCCTAGGAAAACCAAGCTGCCGTCCCTCCGGGCGAACCTCGGCTCGCTGCGCGCCTCGAGTCACGTAGGAATGACCCATAATCCAAACCAACACCGGGCCAGCATCTGTGAAAACACACGCACCAAGAAACAACAAAAAGGGGGAGGGGGAGGGGGGGGGTACAGGAAACAATCTGTTACTTCACAAAAAAGATCCGCCCCACCCCCACCACCCCCTCCAAAAAAAAAAAAAAAAAACAACACAACTCTAAACAGACACCAAATGAGGCCTAATATAAGAGCGATAGCGCCCCGACTCCCATCTACCAATACGTCTCACCACCTCAGCACTCAATCCCCAACACGCCGCCTCCGTTGCAGCCCCAATTCGGAAGGAATGCGGGGCAAAAGACCCCTCCTCCAGCCCTAAAACACCCAGACATTTCCGGAAAACGGCAGTGAATTGGAAGCGAGACAAAAACGACCCGTCCCCATGCCTCAACAAGGGGCCTTCCGCCCTACCTTGACAGGCAAAAAAGGCCTCAACACACCGTACCGGACACATCCGCGAGCCAGGCACCGCCCGCAACATGACCTCCCTGCCCTTGCCCCGCTGATCGGTTTTCGACCGCCGAATCCGAAAGACCACCTGCTCCCCGTCCAGCCAAACATCCTCCCGCAATATACCACCGGCCCGCCTGACCGACGGCGACACCAACTCCCCCACCCGTAACGCACCAAAAAACGCCCACGAAAAGGCCAAACGAAACAGAACAATGTCCAGCTCAGACCGACAAACAGAAACAAGGCACTCCCCCAACCGTTCCAACAAAGCAAAGGAAACCGGCCGACGCTTGTCGGGCTGCGATTTACCTCTTCGAAAACCCTTCAGGGCCTGGCCCACCAGAAAATTCTTCGTGACATCCCTGAGCCCGCGCAGCTTAAAACCAAAAGCCAAGGCGGCCACAAAGCGATTGACTCTGGCAACTGACCAGCCCGCCGCCGCCGCCCCACCGAGCCACCCCAACACCGCCAGAACCCGATCATCCTCAGACCGCACCACTCCCCAACCCCTCTCCCACGCCAACCATTCCTCCCAGGCCGCAGAGTACGCGCTCCAAGTACCACCTGCCAGCGAATTCCGTATCAGCTCCCCCGCCGTCAGCAGCCCAGACTCCACAGATGCAGAGGGCACGCGATCCCTTCTTCCGCCGCCTCTGGAACCAACGACCGGAACCGCTCCCACTGCTGACGAGACAAAGAGTCGGCCACTGAGTTCTGGACGCCCGGCACATGAACCGCCACCACCCAAGAATTAAGGGACAAACAGCGAAGAACTAAATGTCGCAGCAAGCGCACCACCGGAGGAGAGGAAGCCGTCCCGCTGTTAATCGCAGTGACCACCGCCATGTTGTCACAATGGAAGCGAACCTTCCGGTCCCGGAACCTCTCACCCCAAATCACCACCGCCACAACTATGGGGAAAAGCTCCAGGAGAGCAAGGTTCGCCACCAACCCCCCCTCCCGCCAAGCAGCCGGCCATTTCTCGGCACACCATTGGCCCTTGCAGTAGGCCCCGAATCCCACGCCTCCCGCCGCGTCTGTAAAGAGCTCCCAGTCAAAGCTGTCCACAACCGGGGCCAGGACCAACGATCTTCCGTTGTATGTTGCCAAGAACGCCGCCCACACTGCCAAATCGTCCCGTAATTCCTTAGTCACTCTGACAAAGTGATGGGGAGCCCTCACCCCCGCCGTCGCCCCCGCCAACCGCCGACAAAACACCCTCCCCATCGGCATGATTCTGCAGGCAAAGTTCAATTTGCCTAGCAGCGACTGAAGTTCCCGCAATTGCACCTTTCGCCAAGCTTGAGCCCGCCCTATCTCCTCCTTCAGGGCCTCAAGCTTGTCAGCAGGCAACCTGCACTCCATTCGAACGGAATCAATCATGATACCAAGGAATTTGAGCGCAGTCGCCGGACCTTCCGTCTTATCCTGAGCCAGAGGCACCCCGAAACGACCGCACACCCACTCCATGGTCCCGAGCAGGGTTCCACAAACGGGGGAGCCGGGAGGACCGAGGAACAGAAAGTCATCCAAATAGTGAATGACCGACCGCACCCCCGCTAAGTCCCGAACCACCCATTCAAGGAACGTGCTAAAGGCCTCAAAGTAAGCGCACGAAAGCGAGCAACCCATGGGAAGACACCTATCAACAAAGAAGGCGCCCTCCCAGAAGCAGCCCAACAAGCGCATGCTCCCTGGATGTACCGGAAGAAGACGAAAAGCGGACTCAATGTCCGTTTTCGCCATCAAGGCCCCCGGGCCATACTCCCGCACCCACCTGACAGCCTCGTCAAATGACGTATACACCACCGAACAAATCTCCGGGTCAATGCCATCGTTGACGGACTGCCCGTGCGGGTGCGAAAGATGGTGTATGAGTCGAAACTTGTTCGGCTCCTTCTTGGGGACTACACCCAAAGGGGAAACCACCAGGTCTTCCCAAGGAGGGGACGCAAATGGACCCCCCATCCTACCTAAAGACACTTCCTTGGACAGCTTGTCGGTCACCACGGTGGCGTACTGGTACGCCGACCGCAGGTTACGACGGGAGACAGGGACTACGTGGGAAGGGGAAGGGATAACAAACCCGTCCTCAAAACCCTCAATGAGCAGAGCCGCCTTGGCCCTGTCCGGAAATCTGTCTAAGAAGGGGCGCATCACGGCCACCTTCACCGGAGTCACCCCCTTGGCCAGCACCCCGTCCCCTACCCCTCCTGTAGCACCGCGCAGAGCCGTGGGAGGATCCTCCACACGCGCCGCAGGCGTGACGGAACTTACAGGCCGTCCCATATTTGCACTGGCCGTCATTAAATTGCCAGCACAACCCGGCCTTCCCACCCCCGGACTGCGAAGTTGCGACCTGTGAGCCACTCGCCCCCCCATAATTGGCTGACTGGCCGGCAAAGCCGGCCCCCCCGGGAAAGGGCTGTCCCTGGCGCGATGGCCCCATCACCCGCAGCCAGAGACCAATATCTTTTTGATCCCACTTGATACTAGGGCGAACCGCCTTCCTCTGCCGAAACTGCTCGTCATACCGGAGCCACGCCTGACCCCCGTAGACCCGGTACGCTTCCCCAATAGCGTCCATATAACAGAAGAGCCCCGAGCAATTCTCAGGGTGTTTCTCGCCAATCACGCTCGCCAGTATGGCGAACGCCTGCAGCCAGTTAGTAAACGACTGCGGGATTAGTCGCCACCGGCGCTTTTCTTCCTCCTCCTTCTTAAGCTCGAAACGCTTACCCTTATCTAAATTAAATTTTTCTAATGGGAGGAGAGAGAAAATCTCGACGAATTCATCCCGCCAGATTTTCTCCCTCACCTCCTGTTTCAAATGCGCCCCTAGCGGCCCCTCGAAGCAGACATACACCTCGCCCTTTGCCCGGTCGTCCAAACGCACCCAGTCAACCTCCTTCTCCTTGTCCGTCTGAACAGACACCGCCACGCCAGGAGCACCGCCCACGGCCACCCCGCCCTGCACTACCGCGGGCAGACAATCACGCACAACCCCCGCCCACGCGGCAATCGGAGCTGGCGCAGATCCCGGCCCCCCAGCCACCAACGCTTGCGCATCCCCAGCAACCAGCCCGGCCCCAGAAGCTTGCGCAACTGCATCACCCGACCCAACCCCCGCAGGCGCTAACCCTTGTCCCCCCACGCCACCCGCCAGTACTGCCCTGAGGCCCGACAGCAATTCTGCCCACCCCACCCCCAGACTAGCCCCGGGACCCCCCCCCCCCCCTGAACAGCGGGAACCTGACCCCCCACCCCCCCAAAAGCAGGCAAGAAGACAGACAGAGGCATAGTGGACTCACCTGGCTGCTCGGGTGCTGTGGGCCCGACAGCCGGAAGAACTGGATCCATACGCCGCGGCTCACCGGAGGGGACCCGATCAGGGAAGAAGACATCCGGCAGGACACCGGACTGAAGGGCCCTCTGTTGGGAGACCGAGGCAGGGGCGGACGGCCCCCCACCCGTCGCTAGGCCGTGTGCAGGCAGGGACACTATGGACCGCAAGGGAGCCTGGGGGCGGCTGCTGCTGCTGACGTCATCAGACCTGCGCCCGGCTGCCGACTGCGGCCTGCGCGTCCCATTCCGAGAGGCCCCACCGCTGGCGACTCGTCTGGCCGGGACCCCGGCCCGGTCATCAGCCGGGGAACCCGCCGCAATTCCTGGAGGCTGCTGAAGACTGGACGTGGGGAGGCTGCCCCGGGACGGGGGCGGAGACCTCCTCTGATCCGCAGGGCCCGGCCGCGCCAACGGATTCCTCCCAGCACGGGAGGCCCGGCCCCGAGGGTTGGGGAGAGCCACCCGGCGTGAAGGGTCCCGAAGGGGGCTCCTGCGCCGGCGTCGGGTCCTAGGGGGTGAATCGGGGCTGAGGCGGGACAGGGGACGGGACCGTCGGGAGCTGCGCAGCCGGGAAGGAGGGGGCGGAGACTCAGCTACACCGGACGGCCCAGCCGGCGGGGAGGATTCCCAGGAGCAGGGAGAAGGCCCGAGGTCGGGGGACACCGCTCCAGAGGGGCCCTGGGCGGCAGGCAGAGGGGAACCTGCCGCCGACGGAGCAGCAGAGGGGGTCTCCATAATGGCCTGCATCTGGCTGTCCAGCCAGACGCGATCGGAGGTTGTGGCCACAGCCTCCCGGAGGTGCCGGAGGAGCTCAGGGAGGGAGAGAGACATGATTGCTGCCCACTACCGTGCACCGCCGTCCACCGTCCTCAGCCCACAGGTGCTGCCGCTGGTCTTGCTGCTCTGGCTGCTGCTGACTCTGCACACTCTACACTACTCTTCACTGCTGCTCCGTGTGAGGTAACTGACCCCAACCCGGAAGAGCCTCTTATTATATACCTTTCCCCACCCCAGTACCTCCCCCTAGCAACTCCCGCTCAAGATCCATCTCTCCTATTAACCCCCTCCGTGCCATTTCCCCTGTCATGTAGGCCTCCCTTAAACTTCGTCTCGTCCGGCCTTCTCTGGAGAATATCCTTCTTAGATTATTTGACATATATGCCGATATGTCAATCATATCACCTGTTCACAATTAATTAAGTGTGGTCACATGATTTGTATCACGTATTTAAACCTGCAATGGTTGTGTGTTCGCTTATGCTTGAAAAAAGACTGCGGTGTGCAGTCAGAAACGTCGCTGTATTTGCATGGAGTGTTAATAAATTCACTTTGACTTGGAGTTGCCGGATTGCTGCCGCATTTTTGAACTTATATTGGAGTACACCTGGATCGGTGTACGCGATGTGCACCAACCTTACACTAATTTTTCACGAGTGCTGCGGATTTTTTGCTATTATATAGATAGATAGATAGATAGATAGATAGGTGATAGATAGGAGATAGAAGATAATAGATAGATGCGGTGTCATTGTTATAAACACTTCTATATACCCCTATATTCACATATAAAAACAAACAAACAAAAAAATACTCCTTTTATCCAGGGTCAGCAGGACATGATATTTCGGCTTATCGGAAATACTTATTGTGGCTGTGGCTTTTGCAACAATTGCGGCAAAACTGCCTTGATGCTGCTTTATAGGAAGCGCTTTCAGCCGTCTTCTGGACACGACTGCAGAATTAGACTTTCTATAGATTATCACCAGGATTAAAGGGATTTTCTTGTTTTTATCTATTTGCCTTTTTGATTTTTTTTTTGTTGTGTAACGATGTTGAACCAGAGATAATTTAAAGGGCTCCATCATAACCCACAAATGGCCATGACTCTATCATTGGAAAAACTCCATCCAGGAAAGTCATTTGCAAGAGTGGGGGGTTTCCCCTTGTGGGTCGCAACACAACCCCATATTTGCCCAACCAGCGATGGAGACAGGCTGATATCACTCTGTGTAATAAGACCAGCGATCAGCCAACTTTAAACATTGGTTGTTTCTGGTGTGATCTGGTTGTTTTGAAATGTTATAAAATGGTCAACCAACTACATCAAAACAAGAACAGCTATGCCAAAAAGAACCAAAGCACACCAAAGAAAATAATATGTAAAAGTACTTTATTATGACAGGTACAATACTAGAAATCCAAGGTCCCAAAAGCTAAAAACAATTAAAATATAAATCCCATTGGGGGGTACCTGGTATGGTACCACCCACACTGACACCCCAATACAAATATGGCACACACCCCGTATAAATGAATAAAGTGCACGTGCAATATATAGATGTAAAAAATGTACTGTAGCAAAGTGCTAATGTATGTACACCAAATAAATATACCAACTAAGAGGTTGTAACCTAATAGATATCAAATTATAAAAATGGTATCACCTAATATATATAAAGGTACAAAGCAAAACAAGTGAAAACGAAATCAAATAACAATAAATGAACCAATATCACCATAAAGTGACAAACAACAGGGTGGTGATGGGGTGTCAGCCCAGAGAACCCCACGCGTTCCGTCCGCCCAAACCGGACTTCCTCAGGGGTAATGTGCATAGGTTAGGGACCGTTATTTATACATAGGTTTCAAAAAAACTTTTTTATGTAAATCATGCCAGTAATTAATGATACCTGTGTATCCGGGAGCTGCCCATTGCTCCATGTCGGCTGCAAAATGGCGCCAGTGGCGTGAGCCATGCGCAAGTGCGCATGTACGGTGTATTGCGGTCACATGATTACGTACGTCAGATTCTGAGTCACATGGCGCCGATGGCGTAGCCTATGCGCAAATGCGCATGTCTGGTGCATTACGGTCACATGATTACATACGTCAAATTCAAAATCACATGACCGCGTAGTATCACGTAATCGTATTAAGAAAAAATGAGCCTATACAGATAATATCCATCTAAAATAAATGGTATATAACTATATTAGGTATACTATAATGGAATATACAAGGCGGCGGATAAAGGGGGGAATATTGTGCTTTGGCCTATTTCCTTATACCTTAAGGAGGCCAACAGACAATTAAATAATAGGATCTATTACTCCCCCCTACCCTCAGACCCCACACCTGTCTTTAAAAAGAAATTGGACACACTGCTGGATCATGCCCTACGTACAACAATCATTTCAAAGAAGGAACATAAATATTTGACTGTTGATAAACCAGTAATTCCTACACTGTATCTATTGCCTAAGGTCCATAAATCCATTGTGGAACCACCAGGAAGACCTATTGTATCGGGCATTGGGGGTTTATGTGAACATGTTTCGACTTACCTTGATTTTTTCCTACAGCCCTTTGTTCTGCGATTGCCATCGTATACTCGTGATTCAATGCACCTTATTGAACAACTGGAAGACTTTGAGGTACCGGAGGGGACCCTTTTGGTGACTCTTGATGTCGAGTCCCTATACACGAACATCAGTCATGGACTGGGGGTAAGAGCAGTGGCATCATTTTTATGTGGTGAGGATGGGAGTAACGAACAACACAACACCTTTCTGTTGGATTTACTTAATTTTGTGCTCAATCAAAACTATTTCATTTTTAATGGAACCTTCTACAAACAAACATCTGGCACTGCCATGGGGGCACGTTGTGCCCCCTCCTACGCCAACCTCTTTATGGGGTGGTGGGAGGGGACACACGTGTACCCCATGGTACAATTCCAACACCATGTGCTTAAATGGTGTCGTTACATTGACGACATATTTATGCTATGGACAGGTACTAGACAGGAATGTGAGGATTTTTTGGAGAATTTGAATATAAATAATCTAAATATTACTCTTACCTCACATATTTCGCAGGACTGTGCAGAATTTTTGGATCTTAGACTGCGTCTTGCCGGGGATAGGATCTCAACCACCCTTTTCAGAAAGGAGACTGCCACCAATAGTCTACTGCATTTTCAGAGCTTCCATCCTAACCATCTGAAACAAGGAATTCCGGTGGGACAGTTCTACCGAGTGAGACGGAATTGCAGTACAGAGACTGATTTCCGAAATGAAGCATGGGACTTGACACAACGTTTTAAGGCAAGGGGGTACCCCCGCAAAACAATTTCCAAAGCGTTTACCCGGGCTCGGGATACTGAAAGAACACAACTACTCATACCCAAACCCCGTAGACCGGATGGGAAGGTGAGACTAATTACTGGCTATAACAACCAATGGCAGGACATTTACGATATTATGAAGAAGAACTGGAACATTCTACTTACTGAACCACGCCTGAGGACATATATTTCTAACAAACCGACATTGACGGCCAGACGTGCTCGTAATCTGAGGGACATTTTGACGGATAGCCACTTCTCACAACCTACCATCCCTTTGGGTAGAGGGATACGACAAAAAGGATCTTTTCCCTGCGGGAACTGCAATATTTGCAGGTTTATGTCCCCAATGCGAACATTCACAAACCCTGTGGATAATAAACAATACCATCTGAGACATTTTATCAACTGCCGGAGCAAGAATGTAATATATGCCTTGATCTGTCCCTGCCATTTGGTTTATGTGGGACAAACCACACAAGAACTCCGTAAAAGGATACAACAACATTTTTCCAATATCAGGAGAGCAAATAGGACAGCACACACCACACCGGATCTTACCTCTGTGGCGGCTCATGCTAAAGACCATCACAACTGTAAGTATGATCACTTTCAAATAATTGGATTAGAAAAAATAAATATGGGAGTCAGGGGGGGTGATGTTGTCAAACGACTATTGCGGGCTGAGTCTAGATGGATTTTTAATTTACAGAGCTTGGAACCCAGGGGGTTAAACGAGGAACTCCTTTATACTGGTTTTTATAAGTAGATTCCTCTGTGGCCTAAGTTTATATTCCATCTAATAACATGGTCTATTGACTTTTGGTACCTTACTGGCTTGTCACTTTTTTCACATATATATATACATTTTTTTTTTTTTTTTTTTTTTTTTTTTCTTTCTCTCACACTAGATCGTAGTCCACACACATACACATATTCGTAGTACTGACACACACATCTTGTCTCACACTTTTTTTGCTTCATGCATAGCTACATTTTTTAGGTTGTTTGTGATTTTCTTTTTTATTCTTTGTTCTCACACTCTCTTACATGTGCTTCTCTCTTAGATACACTTTACCATTAGTCCTTCGACCATGTGTCTCTGATAGACATATCCTGACTTCATGGACTCTACTGATAACCTGTGTTGTCGTTTTCACCCTAAAAAATCCACCCACCCCTCTCCGGATATATAAGAGAGAAAGAGTCATCAGGATGATGCTTGGAACTTACTGGCATCCTACATTTCTCGGGATACTCTTTTTCCTTTTCTCTGTCCTGTTCACTCTCCCTGAATGGAAAGAAGGAGGTGATTTTATGATCTACACCTTTTTTGAAAAAACCTATCTATGAAGAACTATATATCTTGTCTCCTTTTGCCTGCGATAATGGACTATTTGCCTATATTGATGACAAAAATATCTATTCATTATTTTTTGCAAGTGCAGACCTATTTTATCTTTATGTATGCGCTTTTTGCTCCTTTTTGTGGCCTCGCTGTGTGTCCTAGGTACAGGCCTTTTTGTAAATAGCTGCACATATGTGTTAATATATTTTCTTTTTTCTTCATATTATCATGTTTTATTTTTTATTTGTTGGGAGCTGCCCATGCTCTGGCTAACTATAGGTGCCTATAAGTATTATATTATATTGACTGTAGGGTGACATTTTTGACTGTAGAGTGACATCATGGAGTGATTCTTATTGACATTAAGGAATCTTTTTTGCAGCCTAATGACTATTATTGATTGGTGGCGGCGCATGCGCATATATACGCCGTGTGCATATAGCTCGGCATGACAATATGCCTACAGTAGTGAATATGTTGGTTTAGTGCGTAATTTGATATCAGTATATTTTTGACACATGGATATAATAACATTATAGCGCGCTCTTATTATGTTACATCCTCTGCAAATACTTGTAAATTGATTTTTGAAACATGCTTTACTTGATTTTTCTTAGTTTTTTACAGATATAGGTGCCCTTATTATTGTTTAACAGCGATCATGTGACCTTGTTGTGCTCAGCGGTGACCATGTGACCTGGAATCGGATTGACTCGGTCACGTGGCTGCCAGGGTTTTGGACATGCGCACTTATACATGTATTATGCTGTAGACATTTCTGTGTATTTTCTATGTTGACAGAGCTAATACACATTTCTATGACTTCTGCCAACATACCTTGTATATTCCATTATAGTATACCTAATATAGTTATATACCATTTATTTTAGATGGATATTATCTGTATAGGCTCATTTTTTCTTAATACGATTACGTGATACTACGCGGTCATGTGATTTTGAATTTGACGTATGTAATCATGTGACCGTAATGCACCAGACATGCGCATTTGCGCATAGGCTACGCCATCGGCGCCATGTGACTCAGAATCTGACGTACGTAATCATGTGACCGCAATACACCGTACATGCGCACTTGCGCATGGCTCACGCCACTGGCGCCATTTTGCAGCCGACATGGAGCAATGGGCAGCTCCCGGATACACAGGTATCATTAATTACTGGCATGATTTACATAAAAAAGTTTTTTTGAAACCTATGTATAAATAACGGTCCCTAACCTATGCACATTACCCCTGAGGAAGTCCGGTTTGGGCGGACGGAACGCGTGGGGTTCTCTGGGCTGACACCCCATCACCACCCTGTTGTTTGTCACTTTATGGTGATATTGGTTCATTTATTGTTATTTGATTTCGTTTTCACTTGTTTTGCTTTGTACCTTTATATATATTAGGTGATACCATTTTTATAATTTGATATCTATTAGGTTACAACCTCTTAGTTGGTATATTTATTTGGTGTACATACATTAGCACTTTGCTACAGTACATTTTTTACATCTATATATTGCACGTGCACTTTATTCATTTATACGGGGTGTGTGACATATTTGTATTGGGGTGTCAGTGTGGGTGGTACCATACCAGGTACCCCCCAATGGGATTTATATTTTAATTGTTTTTAGCTTTTGGGACCTTGGATTTCTAGTATTGTACCTGTCATAATAAAGTACTTTTACATATTATTTTCTTTGGTGTGCTTTGGTTCTTTTTGGCATAGCTGTTCTTGTTTTGATGTAGTTACTTTGATTTATATGCTTACCATTTAGCACCCATTACTTATTATTGGGTTGTGCATGTCCAGATATTTTTTGCTTGGTTCATAAAATGGTCAACCACACATCTCAAATCTTCCATTAATTATCAGCTGCTGTATGTCCTGCAGGAAGTGGTGTATTCTTTCCAGTCTGACATAGTGCTCTCTGCTGCCACCTCTGTCCATGTCAGGAAGTGCCCAGAGCAGGAGAGGTTTTCTATAGGGATTTGCTCCTGCTCTGGACAGTTCCTGACATGGACAGAGGTGGCAGCAGAGAGCACTGTGTCAGACTGGAAAGAAAACACCACTTCCTGCAGGACATACAGCAGCTGATAAGTATTGGAAGACTGGAGAATAAATAAATATATATATTAGCATCTTAGAGAACTTCCTAAGGGTGCGCCCAAGTGATTGACGATTTTGAAATGAATCTGTATAACTTTCTGACACAAGCTGATTTGAAAGATTTTTTTTTTCTCTGCTGGAGTACCCCTTTAAATGTTATACAGTTTCCAATATGATCTCAGTATGAATTCTTTATGATCTACAGCATCTCTGCTTAAATTCATTCACTAATGGTCATCCCAGGCATGTCCCTTCTGGCTTGTTAAAGGGGCTATCCAGCACTACAAAAACATGGATACTTTCTCCCAGAGACAGCACCACACTTGTCTCCAGTTCATGTGTGGTTTGCAGATAAAGAGGATGTACCATCAAGTACATCCAATTAATATGACCCGAGGATAGATTGGCGCGGTCACGGGGAAGCAGGTGCCGTGGTCCGTTTTTCAAACCGCGGCCCGCTTCCCGTGTACGGTGCCGTTCAATCCACGGGTATAGGCCAGGGCTGAAGCACTAGAGGCGGTCCGGCCTGCCCCCAGTGGGAGAAATCCCCCGCCCCTCTATGATACGGCTCCACTGATTCTAACTGGCTGGCCCGCCTTCAGTGCTTCAGCACTGGGCCAGTACCCGTGGATAGAACGTCACCGTACACAGGAACTGGGCCGCGGTTCGAAAAATCGACCACGGCACCGACTTCTCCGTGACGGCCCTGATTTATCCGTGGGTCATATTAAAGAGCATGTACCTGATTGTACATCCTCTTTAAGCTCCATTTACTTAAATGGAACTAACAGAAGTTACAGAACATGCACCCAAACTGGAGACAAGAGTAGTGCTGTCTGTGGAAGAAAGCAGCCATGTTTTTGTAGCGCCTGTTTTAGGGACTGCTTCTTAAAGAGATTCCCGCTTTTGGATAACCCTACTTATTAGAAGGGCCACAGGATAATAATCTGATCACAAATCCCATAGATCACCTGTTTGTCTTGTTTCCTTGCAGCACCTCCAGTGGAGAGACTAATGCTAAGTTTACACATAATTCGCCCGATCGTACGATTAACGATTTCGAAGTAACGTTTTTTTTTGAATAACGATCAGCGTTTAGATGGTACGATATATCGTACAGAAAATTCGTTTTGCGATCGCTTAAGCCTATCTAACACATAATTAAAATCAGTGAACGACTGTTTACACGGAACGGTCGGCGAATTTTTTGCGAACAACAAACGACGATTTAAGAACATGTTAAAAGATCAAAATGAACGATTTTTCGATCGTTCGCCGCGTTTACACGTACGATTATCGTTCGAATTCGATCAATATCGCGAAAATTCGCCCGATAATCGCTCCGTGTAAACCCAGCATAAGGGCCCTATTCCACCGGACGATTATCGTTTGCATAATCGTTAACGATTAACGATGTCAAACGACCGCTATTGCGAAAGACCTGAAAACTTTCACTTATTTCCATGGAACGATAATCGTTACTTCTGATCGTAATTGCGATAGTTTTTTCTTCGCTATTTATTTGCTATTGCGTTCGTATCTATTGCGAACGACCAAACGACGTCTTATTCAATGCGAACGATTTGCGAACGAGCAACGATAAAAATAGGTCCAGGTCTTATGCCCCTATTCCACGAGTCGTTTGGAGGAGCAAACGAGCGCTATTAGCGCTCGTTTGCTCCTCGTTCCCCGCTCGCTGCCGCCGCTATTCAACGCGGCGTCAGCAAGCGGGTGAGTGCGGGAGGGGCGGTGGGGAGCTGCGGGGGGGCTGCCCGGGGGATCGCTGATCGTCCGGGCAGCCCATAGGATACAGCAGCGCCTGCTGCCGATGCTCCTATTCAACGGAGCGACGGCAGCAGATCGCTGCTATATCAGTCTCTTGTTTTTCAACATGTTGAAAAACAAGCGACTGCAACGATCAGCCGACATGAACGATGTCGGCTGATCGTTGCACTCTATTCCACGGGACGAATATCGTTCGTAGCGGCCGATATCGGCCGAAAACGAACGATATTGCTCCTCTAAACGACCCGTGGAATAGGGCCTTTATAAAGCGATCGACGATTTCTCGTTCGGTCTTTAATCGTTAACTGCATTTCAACCGAACGATTATCGTTTAGATACGAACGATTTAACGATAATCTAAACGATAATCGTCCGGTGGAATAGGGCCCTAAGTATTACACAGTGGCTATTAACATCAGTGGGATAAGTCAGGACAGGTCATCCAGTACAAGATGGTCTCTGTAACCCCTCTGCAAGCAATAAGGCTCCAGAACTACAAATTGTAACCTGCATAAGCCCTCTAATGTGCATATATATATATATATATTCATGGAGCATGTAATTATCAGTGGATACGGACGGCTTTCTGTAGTGTCTCTTTGATCCTCCCACACTATGTTATGGCTTTGTACTCTGATCTTGTATCATCCTGATCGGCTTCTATACGTCTCTTTTATCATTCTGGACCCCTCTGTACAGTTTATTGTCCTCCTATGTGCAGGCCTCACTCCGTGTAACACCTCCATGTGAAGTCCCAGGACGTGTTACATACAAGCTTTTGTCTTCTGAAATTGGATTTACGCTCCCTCGAGAACTTGACATCTACCGTCTATTCGCTTGCTATTAATGTAGGCTGGATGTTTCATTACGTTTGCAGGGTGGTCAGCCTTGTGATTTATGGACGTCTGAATGGAGAAAGCCTTGTGTCTTGTACCTGAAAGGGCTTTTCTGACATCAGCATTGTAATGTACTCATTATAAAACGAAAGGCTAGGCCCTAAAGCCAGAAGAAGTACTCACCTAAGCTCTTCACTCCCTGGCTCTCTGCACTCTCCATCTTACTGCAGGTGACAGCTAGAGTCGATCCGAACCCGAATGATCAATATTTGATTAGCAATGGCTGCTGAACTTGGATAAAGCTCTAAGGTTGTCTGGAAAACATGGATACAGCCAATGACTATATCCATGTTTTCCACATAGCCTTAGGGCTTTATCCAACTTCAGCAGCCACCGCTAATCAAATGCCGAAACTTCGGGTTCGGATGGACTCGAGCATGCTCCAGGTTCGCTCATCTCTAGTTGACAGCCTTTATAGACTTACGGTCCTATTACACGGAGCGATTTTTAACGATTAAGGACTAACGATAAACGATGGCAAACTAGATTGTTTATCGTTAACCTGAAACCTTTCACCATATTACACAGAACGATAATCGTTAGTTACGATTGTTATGCTGCGTTTACACGAAACGATAATTGGCCCGATCTTATGATTAACGATGCCGGAGTAAGGTTTTTTTTTTTTCAGAACGATCAGCGTTCAGACGGTACGATATATCGTACGGAAAATTCGTTTTGCGATCGTTTAAGCCTATCTCGCACATAGGAAAAATAGGTGAACGACGATCTGCGAATTTTTTGCGAACGACGATTTTAGAACATGTTGTAAGATCAAAATGAACGATTTCTCGTTCGTTGTTTGATCGTTCGCTGCGTTCACACGTACGATTATCGTTTGAATTCGATTGTTATGGTGCAAATTTGCGCCATAATCGTTCCGTGCAAATGCAGCATTACTACAATTGTTATTGCGATCGTTACTATGATCGTTTACTCCTTCTGATCCCAGAAAAACAATGAACAATGTGCAATTACACTAAACGATTAGTGAAAAAACGCGGAACTTGAGCGAACGAACGTGGAATTACAGCAAACGTTTAGCGAACGATTAACGATAATTTTAGGTTCAGATCTAAATAAACGATCAACAACATACAAACGATTTTTCGATCATTGCCTGCAATTACACAGAGTGATTATCGTTTAAATTCAAACGATTTAACGATTTTTCGCACGATAATCGTCCCGTGTAATAGGCCCTTTATAGTGGGGACCGTCCTGCAGTAAGGGTACATGCACACTGTGGAATGGCAACAGATAACCTGCTGTGCATTTCGCAGCTGGCACCCGCCGGCGGACTGATGCGGGCGTCTCCGTCCTTGTCATAGACTCCATTCTATGCACAGGCGGATTCCACCCTCCATCCAAAGAATCAGTCATGGTGGACTTTTTTTTCATTCTAATCTGGATTTACACCAAAGAGATCCACAGAAAACTGAATCTTATGGGATCATAGGTCCATACAGTAAATCTCCAATCAAGAAAGGGCTGGCGTCTCTTATAAAGTGGCCACTTATGGCCCTTTTACATGGAGCGAAATTGTCCGAATCAGGCGGATTCGGTCCATTATTGCTCCATGTAATAGAGAGATCGATCAGCCAATGAAACGATCATCAGCTGATGGATTTTTTTGGTCCAGACCTAAAATCACCTTACCATGTTCCCTGGTGTCCGCGGAGGCCTTCTCCGATATCTGCAGCTCTGCCTTCTGTTCCAGTCTGTACAATGACAGGCCGCGGCCGTTCAGCCAGTCACGGCCATTGATTGGCTGAGCGGCCACAGCCTGTCAGTGCAGACACCGGAACAGAAGGCAGAGCTGCAGACATCGGGAAAGGCCTCCGCAAACACCAGGGAACATGGTAAGGTGAGTTAATACTTTATTATTTTACGCTAAAGGCAATGGCTGCACGGACATCACTAATGATGTCCGTGGAGCCCTTGCTGCCTGATAGTTGGCACATGTAATTGCTCATCTAGCAGATCACAGTTTATGACCGGGCCGTGTAATAGGACCCTTAGGGCCCTATTCCACAGGACGATTATCGTTCGAAAAATCGTTAGATTGTTCATTATTGAACGATGATCGTCTTGTGTAATAGCAGACGAAAAATCGTTGGTCGCTTGATAGAATTTGGACCTATTGGACGTTTGCAAATGGTTTGCGCATCGTTCGGTGTAATAAGACGTCGTTTGGCCATTCGCAGTAGCGACTAGATGATGACCGCAAGAAATTGGTGAACATGTAATTGGTGAATGATTTCAGGCTGTTCGCCATAGCGGTCATTTGTTTATCGTTAATCGTTAATTTAGAAATAATCTCTCAGTAGAGTAGGACCCTTAGGGCAATATTACACGGAATGATAATCCGCCGAATCGCCCCTATCTGGCCGATTATCGCTCCGTGTAATAAACACAATGATCAGCCGATGATCGTTGCCATTGGGTGATCGTTGATATAGGTTTGGACCTATAACTGTCGTGCTGACGTTTAGCAAAGTTTATCTATTACCTATCCATGGTCCAGGGCTCCCCTTGTTGTCCGCTTCTCCCCGGATCCCGCGCGCTGCAACTTCAGGGTGGCCTTTCTGAGCTGACCGCCGCTCAGCCAGTCACTGGCCGGGACAGCCAATCAGAGCTGAGACAGGCCGCTCTGAAGATGCAGCGCACGGGACCGAGGAGAAGCGGACCGCAAGGGAAGCCCTGGACCATGGACAGGTAATCTTTGCAGGTTAAAAGGGGCTGTTCACCAAATTTTTTTTTCTTTCAAATCAACTGGTGCCATAAAGTGCCAGAGATTTGTAATTCACTTCTATTAAAAAATCTTAAGTCTTCCAGTACTTATCAGCTGCTGTGTGTCCTGCAGGAAGTGGTGTTTTCTTTCCTGTCTGACACAGTGCTCTCTGCTGCCTCCTCTGTCCATATCAGGAATTGTCCAGAGCAGCAGCAAATCCCCATAGAAAACCTCTCCTGCTCTCCAGACTGGAAATAATACAACTTCCTGCTGGGCATGCAGCAGCTGATAAGTACTGGAAAGCTTGAGATTTTTTTTTAATAGAAGTAAATTACAAATCTCTGGCACTTTATGGCAGCAGTTGATTTGAAAGGAAAAACGATTAAACGATTATCGGGCCGTGTAATAGGCCCAGTAAACGAGCGCCGATCTAACAGATCGTCGCTCGTTTACAGTTATTATCGGGCCGTGTAATAGTACCCTATATACCAATATACCATGATGATAATACCAGCAAATACAATCAATTATGTAAGAGTTACCTGTTAATAGGTCTTCTACAGGTGTCCGTATAATTGGGTAGACATTGTGGGCTGGTTTAGGAACCTAATAATAGTCAAGCAACCTATCTACATAATAGGTTAATTAAAAGATGATGTATCTGTAGCCTCTAGACTAATCCTGCCGATGACTTAATAGCAGCTAATTCTGTATATCATTGTGCCCACACTACTGACATTATAAAACCTGCCCCCCCTGTGCCCACACTGAATTCGTAAGTAAGCAGGGTGACATCAGCGCCGGCACAATACACAATGCAGCCTCGTACGGGCAGGCTGCGCCGATGCTGCTGGTTTGTTTATAGGTTACACAATTCTTCTTCTCCTCACTATCGCTGACTTCTCCGCACCATGACTCACAGGAGCTTTGTTGTTGCACCAGCCCATCTGATTTGCTAATGTTTGGGTAATCTGATCCCCAAGAATAAAACAGCACCGTACTGTAAAAGCTTCACAGCGACGCCTCATAGCCATCGTAAGCACATTAGCGTACAGCCACGTTCCCAGACAATTGTGCTGGCACATGGGAAACACGTGCCAGGGAAAAAGAGAGCTGGAAGTACAATCCGAGGAAGGAAGTCAGTAGGATGCTAAGGTCCCTATTCCACCGGACGATTATCGTTCAGATTATCGTTAAATCGTTTGAATCTAAACGATAATCGTTCGGTTGAAATGCAGTTAACGATTAACGACCGAACGAGAAATCGTTGATCGCTTTATAAGACCTGGACCTATTTTTATCGTTGCTCGTTCGCAAATCGTTCGCATTGAATTAGACGTCGTTCAGTCATTCGCAATAGATACGAACGCAATAGGGAAGAAAAAAACGATCGCAATTACGATCATAAGTAACGATTATCGTTCCATGGAAATGAGTGAACGTTTTCAGGTCTTTCGCAATAGCGGTCGTTTGAGATCGTTAATCGTTAACGATTATGTAAACGATAATCGTCCAGTGGGATAGGGCCCTAATGTGGCAGCTACACGTTCCGTGTGTGGTCCGTCAATATCAACCCTGTGCTATGGAAAGGAATTCGGAGCTCCTAAACTGTTTCCATCTTTGGGTTACTGTACTGACACAGCATGGTTAAAGGGATAGTTCACAAAAAAAAAAAAGTCTTTTTTAAAATCAACTGGTGCCAGAAAGTTATAGAAATTGGAATTTACTTCTATTAAAAAATTCTCCAGTCTTCCGGTACTTCTCAGCTGCTGTATGTCCTGCAGGAAGTGGTGTATTCTATCCAGTCTGACACAGTGCTCTCTGCTGCCACCTCTGTTCAGAGCAGTAGCAAATCCCCATAGAAAACCTCTCCTGCTCTGCAGACTGGAAAGAACATACAGCAGCTGAGAAGTACTGGAAGACTTGAGATTATTTTTATTTTTTTATAGTAAATCTCTGGCACTTTCTGGCACCAGTTGATTTGAAAGATTTTTTTTTTTTTCAGTGAACTACCCCTTTAGTTATGGGTAATAAGTGTTACCCGATAACCAACCCATCGGAAAGGGCCAGTGATCAGCTGATCAACTGATTGAATCTTTTGTGCTGCCGTATAAATTATCATTATTGGCTGTACATCTTGCTTTCTAGTGTACTCTGCTAGGATAGCGTAGTTAAGAAGAGAAGAAGATACTCTTACTCATGTATACATACTGTGCATCTGACCCCCTTATGCCCTATGGTGTGGGAATACCCGTCCTGCTAGGGTAGTACAAGGTACCAGGTCCCTGCGCTGGGTTGAGCAGACTTTTCAAGAATTCCCAGAATAGCCGTGTATTGTAGTAGGATACGTAGGCTTAAAGGGGTACTCCAGGCTATGTGTATTTTCAGTGTATGGCCGAATCGGGGTTCCAGTGCCGGGTCCCAGATCGCCAGTCCGGCTGCCGCCTCCTGGCCTAAGCTGCAGCTTAAGACGTGACGTCTCAAGGCAGCTCAGCCATTCAGCGGCCAAGGTGGGACTCCGCTACCGGGGAGTTAAGTGACCAGCGGCTTCTATATTCACCCCCTCCCCAGCCATACACTGAAAATACACATAGTCCGGAGTACCTCTTTAACTGCTGCTTTGTCCTACAGGGGTCAGTACTATCTCCAGGTATATTGTCCTGTGTGTTGTAGATCCCTGGCGTGGAAAAGGTTTTCCTCAGAGGATGCCCTCCCTCCTGAGGGTCTAGCACTGCATGCTAGCTGTAGTAAAAATAAGTCCCTTGGTCCCTGACAAGGGTCCTGGCCTGAGCCAGGCCCTGGCTTCACTGCAGCAGGAACTGTTCTCTGTGTTGTCTCTCTCCACTGAATCAACTAGAAAAGACCCAACCACCAGGAACTAGCTCCTTTTTATAGGGTTACCTTAGCTAGTGAGGGATTGGAGGGGCTGTGTTTGCAAGAAAGAGGAGAGGTGATAGGTAGAAAAGTGAGGGAAACAAGGTCTGCACCTGTGATAGTAGAAAAACACAACAAGTGACATAAGACAGGTAACCCAATGCTTTCTTTAGCTGTGCTTAATACAATAAATACAGCAGCGACACCTAGTGGGGAAAACACATAATACACCTCTCCTCCATCCCCTTTGTGAGAACCTGAGTGAGTTACTTTGCCCAGTTGCATAAGACACTACAGAATTGTAGTTTTGCAGCAGCTGGAGTCTGACAACTGTACTCTACGCAATTCCTCTATATAGGTATTTATGCAGATACACACTTGGCGTAACGGCGGAACTCACGTGCAGCGTTTTGTGCAAACAGATGACACAGAACGACTTGAATGCTTTGATTTCCCAATATAAATATTTAATATGGAGAAATCTGTAATACTTTGTGTGGGCGGATGGTAGAACGCTCAGCATCATGAATGAAAGGCGATGACATAACAAATACGTTGGTTCCACAGATAACCTTTGGATATAAGAGGGGTCTGTAAAATGCCATCTCTACTACTGCAGCACGCTCACCTAGGGGGCGATCTCCTACCGTGCCACTGTGAGTCATGGCTTAGCGGATAAACACCGACATGGCGGAGGGCAGTCAGAAAAGATATTCAGATACTCGGCCAAGTTCTTGCTTTCATCTTCAGTTTCCAAGTGACAATGGCACACATATTATTGGAGGGAACAGGGAGGTGGGCAGTGTGTTCTGCTGGTGTACGTGGGTACATGGCCCCAGACTAAAGCAGCCCCCCTACCCGGAGCAGACGCATCACACCTACCGGATTCAGGGAGTAGGGACAGTCTGGCATATGGAGGAGAGAGGGGGCGGCTCTGCGCCAGTAGGAGGGAGCGGGTGGGAGATATTGGAAGGAAAAAGAATGAGTGACCGAGATGGAAAGATGAAAGTGTTCTGAATGGATATACCTGTAACCTGTATGGGGGAGATTTATTCAACATGGTGTAAAGTGAAACTGGCTCAGTTGCCCCTAGCAACCAATCAGATTCCACCTTTCATCCCTCACAGACTCTTTGGAAAATGAAAGGTGGAATCTGATTGGTTGCTAGGGGCAACTGAGCCAGTTTCACTTTACACCATGTTTGATAAATCTCCCCCTATGCCTGCTCGGGAATTTGCCAAGGCTCGGTTCACACTGCGTTTTTGCAATCCGTTTTTTCATCGGTTCTCTGGCTATGTTCAGACAATGTCCAAAAAAGGAAAAAAGCGTTCGCTTTTAGTGTTTAAAACTAAAACTATGGAATAACGGACGTCTTTTTCACACAATGTATTGAATATGGCCGCCTCAAAAGACGTCCATTATTCCATAGACTTCAATGCATTTTAGTCAAGCCTATTAAAAATGATGCAATAACGGACATCTTTTTAAACACAAACAGCGGACGCCTTTTTCTTTTTTTGGACGTTGTGTGAACATAGCTTTTGTGTGCGTCCGTTTTGATCCTTTTTTCCATTGACTTCCATTTTTTTTTAAAAAGGATCAAAACGGATCCATTTTTTTTTGACGGACACAAAAATGAGGTCGACCACGTTTTTGTGTCCGTCAAAAAAACGGATCCGTTTTTTTTATAATGGAAGTCAATGGAAAAACCATTCAAAACGAATGCACACAAATGCATCGGGTTTTTTTCATCCGTTTTTTGAAGAAAAAAAAAACGGACTGCAAAAAACGCAGTGTGAACCTAGCCTAAGTGAACCTCGAGCACGCTTGGGTTCATCAGAACCCGAGCATGTGGCATTGGATTACCAGTAGCTGAAGGGAGTCCTGGAAAACATGGATACAGCCTATGGCCTATTGCAGTATCCATGTTTTCCAAGCAGCCTAAGGGTTTTATTACAGTATCACATGGACAGATGACTAGTGTAAGCGAGTGTCGATCTGTTAGATCAGTGATTCCTTACTAGGTCCTCACTGTTAATCACGGGCCACCGCGATCGCGCCACGGCCCGCCATTAATCCCTGCAGTGTCACATCAGTGACAGGAGCTGTGTTCCTGTCACTGACTGATCGGGGGTTCCGATCGTTCTATCTGACTGCTGGAGGTCTCTTACCTTCCTACCCGCAGTCAGATCGGCGATCATTGTATAGAGTCTGCACAGGCAGGCTCTATGCAATGATCGCAGATTACACTGATCAATGCTATGCTATGGCATAGCAATGATCAGTGTAAGAAATCCTATGTAGCAATGTTAAAGTCCCCTAAGGGGACATAAAAAGTGTAGCAAAAAAAACAACACAATTTTTTCAAAAAGTTAAAAAAAATTACATATAAATATGACAATAAAAGTTTAAATCACCTCCCTTTCCCATTTTATAATTAAAACACATAAAAAGAAAGAAAGAAACATATTATAAACCGTAGCGTGCGAAATTGTCCCATCTAATAAAATAAATCAATATTGTTCCCGCACGCATTGTTCCTGAACGGCGCAAACAAAAAGCGGTAAAAAAAACACCTGGATTGATTATTTTTATTACATTTTATTTAAAATAAAATGAATAAAAATTGATCAATACATCTCATCTACACAAATATGATATTAATAAAAATTAGAGATCATGGCGCAAGAAATGACACCCCAAACAGCCGCGTACGTGAAAAACATAGAAACGCTATGAGAGTCAAAAAAGGGTCTTTTGTAATCACACCTATTTGCAAAAAAAAAAGTTTTACTGTTAATAAAAATAGTAAAACATTAGAAAATCTATATAAACAACATATCGCTGTATTCAGACTGAACTATAGAATGAAGATAAAATGTCAGTTTTACTGTAAAGTGCATTACGTAAACACGGAACTCCCCCCACACACACACACACAATTTGCAGAATTGTAATTTCACCCATAAATGATAATTTGGGGGTTCCATCGACACGGTATGGTAGATCAAAAGGCTAAATTGAAAATTGTCCCGGTCCTTAACGCCATTTTGGGTTCTGTCCTTAAAGGGATACGCCAAGGAAAATTGTTTCTCTTTCAAATGAACTGGTGCCAGAAAGTGCCAGAGATCTGTAATTTACTCCTATTAAAAGTCTTTCAGTACGTATCATCTGCTGTACGTCCTGCAGGAAGTGATGTATTCTTTCCAGTCTGACACAGTGCTCTCTGCTGCCACCTCTGTCCATGTCAGGAACTGCCCAGAGCAGTAGCAAATCCCTATCGAAAACCTCTCCTACTCTGGACAGTTCCTGTCATGGACAGAGGTGGCAGCAGAGACCGGAAAGAATACACCACTTCCTGTAGGACATACAGAAGCTGTTAAGTATTGGAAGACTGGAGAATTTTTAATATAAGTAATTTACAAATCTCTGGCACTTTCTGGCACCAGTTGATTTGAAGGAATTTTATTTTGCTATGTTAACAGTGCCGTGCCGACATTCTCCTTCTCCCGTTCGAGAACCTTTGCGGACTGCAATGTGTTTTCTCCGCGCTCTTTCATTCTGTTACTAGCCAATTTGAGGCAGAGAATACATGCCACAGGGTCAATGAAATTGATACTAAAATACAATCTGTGTTGAAGTGAATTGGAAGTCCATTTACTGGTCCCATTGAAGTGACTGAAATAGTCTGATACTCATTCACACAATGGTGAGACGTCATCCAGGCTGTAATTGAGCTAAGTGAGTGCCTGGAGAAGAGGCAGAAAAGTGCAAGTGCTGCTATGGTGTTCTGTTGCTAGGCTTATTTCTATGGGTTCTCACATCTTACTAAGAAAAGAAAGTCCTTAGAATGAAAGAAGACGAGGATATTTTCAGATATGAAATTATCTGAATTATTTCCTGTTTAAAGGCTGGGGCGGAAGTCTGATGTACAATGGCCATATTTAGGTCTCTGCTCATTTATTTAGTAATGTAGCTTTATAGCTTGTGTAGATTTCCGCTATTAGGCTATGTTCGCGCAACGTATCTTTTCGTAAAAGTATGGCCGTTGTTGAAATCAACAACGGCCGTACTTTTTGCGGAAAGATGCGTTGACTACTGTTCTATGGGATCCCGGCCAGAGCGTATACACAAAGTGTACACTCCGGTCAGGATCCCTAGCAACGCCGCAAACAACTGACATGTCAGTTTTCTGTGGCCGTTAATCAGTGAATAGTGGCCACAGAGAACCATGTCAGTGCACACTGTGGATCCGGCCGTACTGTCCATTGTGTGCAACGGGAATTCTGATGCGGGCGCGCAGGGATGATATTTTCAGAGACCGGCCGTTCTGTGACCCGGCCTGGTCACGGAATAGCCGGTCTCTCACACTGTGTGAACATAGCCTAATATTGTGAGCGTGACATAAAATCTATATAATCAGATAAGGGGAAATTTATCAAACATTGTGTAAAGTGAAACTGGCTCAGTTGCCCCTAGTAACCAATCAGATTCCGCCTTTCATTCCTCACAGACTCTTTGGAAAATGAAAGGTGGAATCTGATTGGTTGGTAGGGGCAACTGGGCCAGTTTCATTTTACCTCATATTTGATAAATCTCTACCATAATGTTATTAGATAGAATTGTGAGAGCTGATCTTGCAAACAGAGACCCCAGAATCCCTTCAGAATGTACTCGCTTATTCTCTATGGGAGCTGCTGAAAACAGCCAAACACCGGGGGGTGCACACGTGCGACCTATTGCTCCATTCTAATGGGAGATTGGGTTCCCTATTCTCAAGATAAGGAGGGGGCTTCTGCTAATGCTCTGGACAGTTCCTGACATGGACAGAGGTGGCAGCAGAGAGCACTGTGTCAGACTGGAAAGAATACGCCACTTCCTGCAGGACATACAGCAGCTGATAAGTATTGGAAGACTCTTTTACGCACTACATAAAGGCTATGTGTAATAGCACTCTCAAGAGAGGGGTCATTGACCTGAATTAGGTGCTAATAGGCCTGGTGCCGCTATGCTGTGATGGCCTGGATGATTCAGCTGATTAACAGGTTAATTGATCGCCCTCCTTAGGCGTCTTTTTAATGGAGATTAACAAACAACTCTAGTATTGACCGGATAAAGTGACAATTCAGTCTAGTCTTGAAGACAGCAAAATATGGTCGACATAGAAATAAACATCAGATGGAAAGTACTATGCCAGTTTCTTTCAAATCAACAGGTTTCAGAAAGTTTTACCGATTTGTAATTTACTTCTTTTTAAAAAACCTCTCCTGCTCTGGACAGTTCCTGACATTGACATTGAGGGGGCAGCAAAGAGCACTGTGTCAGACTGGAAAGAATACACCACTTCCTGCAGGACATACAGTAGCTGATAAATAACGGAAGACTTGATATTATTAAGCGGCCTTGCTGAACTTTTGGGGTTTGGCAACGTTCTCTGGACCCAAATGTTGGGCATTTGATTACCGGCGTCTGAAGAAGTTGGATTCCACCCTAAGGAGACCTCGAAAACACGATACAGTCATGGGCTATGTTCACACACAGTTAAAACAGTGGACACTGTTTTCCAGCCATATTGGCCGCAGGAAGGCACGATCAATCGAGAGGCCAGGCCACACGAACGATCACTGTATCATTCGCGGAGCCATATAAATCTATTGCTATCAGCCGCACATACCCTTGTTACGCAGGGAGATGTATGACCAATAGCGATAGATTTTAAAGCCTGCAAAAAAGATGCGATCAGCCAAGGATCGGCTGTTTTTCCCACTCCTCAGGTGATTACTGTCACTTTTACATGGGCCAATTATCGGCCTAAGGTGCGTTTCTAGAAATGATCCATGTAAAAGGGCCTTAAAGTGAAATGTATCACCTAAATTTTGTTTTACTGATTAGACTCAGATACTAAAAATGTATTCTCTTATTCTACTCTATTTCTATTTTCTTAAATTTTGTTTACATTGTTATGTGGGCTGCCATCTTGCCTGGGCTGTACTTAACAGTGTTTAGTGACATACTTTACAGCAAGACTCATGGACATAGATGGCAATAGACCGACTCTGTCTCCTTGAGATGAATGTGAATCATTACTTCATGTGCTCTGAGGTCATTTCACAGGGAGCTGCTATTGTCTCCTCTATCTACTGGTGTCACACGTCGCCGCGATACTGTACAGACCACTTTACGGCAGCCTCCTCTTATCAACACAGTCACAACAGGAAGTCTCAGCTTAGTTTTAGCCCCAGTGGTGAGAATGAAAACAGCAAGATTTCCGGATTATTTTAAAATAGATATAGAAAAATTTAAAATTAGAAAAAACGCCACCAAAAATTATTAAAAAATATGTTTAACATAAAAACATTATATAAACAATAAGTCATTTTCTCATGACACATTGCATTTAAGTTGAAGGGAGATCTAGAAGCAGTCCTAGTTGAAGTTTACTGTCACGAGTAAGAACCTTTTACAGTAGGGTCTGAAAGAGGGGGCAATGTTCCTAGATTCACTTACGTTGAGAAACACATGATGGTGTCTCCACTGTGTCTTAGTTGATCTCCCTGAGGTCAACCATCCTTCTCTTGAATGCCCTTACTAGGCTTTGCTCCCACTAGCAAGAGTCCTACTCCACACTGATGAGGGGCAAATGTCCTGAAACAGCTGTCTGTGGATGGATACCTTGCTGAGGTGGTCTCCTTTACTGGAGACCACGCTTGGCTTGGTTGCTCCTTCCCGGAGGAAGGTCTGGCTAGCTCACTGACATTAAGAAACACGTGATGGCGTCTCCGCAGTACTTTGACATATTTGATTTCCCAGAAGGCACTGTTCCTAGATTCAATGACATTGAGAAACATGTGATGGTGTCTCCGCAGTGTTTTGGTTCATCTCCCTGAGGTCAACCATAATTCTCTTGAATGCACTTACTAGGCTTTGCTCCCACTAGCAAGAGTCCTACTCTACACTGATGAGGGGCAAATATCCCGAAACAGCTGTCTAAGGATGCTTGCTGAGGTGGTCTCCTTGACTGGAGACCCCCCTTGGCTTGGTAGTTCCTTTCTGGAGGAAGGTCTGGCTAGCTCACTGATGTTGAGAAACATGTAATGGTGTCTCTGCATATTTGATTTCCCAGGGGGCAACGTTTCTAGATTCACTGACATTGAGAAACACATGATGGTGTCTCTGTTGTGTTTAGGTTGATCTTCCTGAGGTCAACCATCATTTTCTTGAAAGAGAGAGAATCCACCACCTAGATGACTTGAACTAAGTGACAAGGACCCGGAAGAGGCTCCAGTGAAGTGAACAGGGAACAAAAACGAATTCTTTATTGTTAAACATTCCATTCGGTTCTCAGCCTCATAAGTCTGGACCAGACATGGTGTCCTGAGAGCAGCAGTGCAAGAGGACATACGGAGAAGAGGATAACACAGCGGCGGAGATCACAGAACATGTATTCCCATGGCACAGCAGAACAGAACAGGCTGTCAGAGAGAATGACACCGTCATTGAATCTCATTCCCTTTACAACATGTTCTATTCAGCAGCGTCCCCATCTCCATAGGACACAGATACACACCCTTATGGTCCTTTTACATGGATCGATAATTCGCCCAATCGATCATTTAACGATTTTGAGGCAACAATTTAACGATCAGTGTTTAGACGAAGAGAAAAAAATCGTTCAGATAGGGTGAATATGTGAAAGACCGTTTACGCAAAGTGATCTGCGAATTTTCAGTGAACGGCCAACGACGATTTGAGAACATGTTGAAAGACCAGGATATACGATTTCTCGATCGTCGCTTGATCGTTCGCTGTGTTTACACGAGCCGATAATCGCTCGAATGTGATCGTTATGGCGAAAATTCAAACAATAATCGTAAAAGGACCATAATATCCAGCCTTGGATATAGTAATAGACCATATGGACAGACACAAAACATCTCTATTATAACTTATTTAACCTTATTTTATAGCCTCATCAATCTATAGAAGACGTGCTAAAAGTTCCTTCAATGTATGTTTAGAAGAAAAACTCTTCTATTAGCAGCAAGTGGGTGATAAATGTAGAACAGGCACTCGTCTATAAGGACAGGCACGGGTGCCAAGACACTTACTATAACTACTCCACTTACTATGTCAACACGAGCCGCACTATAACTACTCCACTTACTATGTCAACACGAGCAGCAGATGTTGTACAAAGCTTACCGACACAGTTACCGAGAAATATATATGTGAGGAGCAATAATAAGGCGTTTGAGGTATATAGATCTATAGGTTCCTAGCAAATAAAGTACTTATCAACAAGGACTAATCATAGTCTCCATGCCCCCCCCCATCCCTACGAACAATGTGGCTGTTGTCCAACGTGATGTTAGGCCCAATGGCCTCTTGACCTTGTTCCATGTTACTTGACTCCAGCACCGTACACTTATATAATATGTTCGTCCGTGATACAAAACGTATCGCAGGGAATTAAAATATTCTTCGTTTTGGACAAACAGTGATGAATACGGCCTTTAAAGACTCGTCTCCGTTTGTGTGTAGAACAATCGAGCCTTTCACGGTCTCCATAGTCTTGACGTTTATGGAACAGACATCTTTTTGTATTGGGATTCAGCTGAAATATGATGAATTGTGATGGATTCTAAGCGCCGGGTCTTGTCGTCTCGAAAAATGTTATCAATTTCCTTTTTTTAGTCTGTAAAAGTAGCAGTAAACTTGACTTTATTGGATGTTGTCACGTCAGATATACACATTTCATTGAGCACCAGACAGAATAACAACACAAGCCTTTTGAGGTGGATTTGCACCATGTGTTTGTGGTCTGTTGAATAGGTTCTATAGGACTTTCTACCCTTAGGCTATGTTCACACTACGTAGGTTCTGTAGTAATCACGCCCGTTGTAACAACGGCCGTGATTTCTTTGGTACTTACGTAGTGCTGCCTTCTGAGGAATCCCGGCCGGAGTGTATACACAAAGGGGGAGATTTATCAAAGAGGGTAAAATTTAGACTGGTGCAAACTGGCCACAGCAACCAATCACAGCTCCTCTTTCCTTTCACCAGAGCTGGAAGCTGAGCTGTGATTGGTTGCTGTGGGCAGTTTGCACCAGTCTAAATTTTATACCCTTTGATAAATCTCCTCCATAGTATACACTCAGGCCAGGATCCCTAATGTTGCCGCGATAAACTGTCATTTCTGCGGCTGCTATTCATTGAATAACGGCCACAGAAAACCTTGTTAGTTTACACAATGGAGCGAGCGGCTCCGGCCGCACGCTCCATTGTGTGCAGCGGGGAATTCGCAGGGATGCGCCCGCATCCGAATTCAGCGGGCTAAAGATCATCCGGCTGGTACTAAAACTGCTAATCTGTAAAACGCACTAAGCCTCGCCTCATCTCATTGACGCAGTGGCTGCACAATAAAAGATGATTTTTTACCACGAGGATTTTGAAAACCAGATCCAGGAAGGACTTTAGTTCATCTAATGAACAGTATCAATGGTTTGAAGGGGGGGGAGTCAGTGGGTACAGATTCGCTTTATATATCTGCACGAACAATACAGGGATCGTTCGTGGAGCCCAGCTGCTCGATTCATTGCAATGTGTAAAGGCACTGGCAACGGGCGCCGATCGTTGCTTGTTTGTGGCAGTGGACTACCGAAGATTGTTCTATTTAAAAGGCTGAGTTCTAAAGAGGAGAAACAGGAGAAACTTTGTCAGTGCAACATGTCGCCAATCTGGGCTTTATGGCAAATTGGCTCCCCGCTCACTCCTCAGTAATAGACACATGATAGTCACCTGGAGTCAGACAAAAAAAGGACTATGAGACTATGAGAAACAAGATTCTCTGGTCTAATGAAACCAAGATTTAACTTTTTGGCCACAATTCTAAGTGTCAGGAAACCGGGGACTGCTCATCACCTTTCCAATACAATCACTATAGTTAAGCCTAGTGGTGGCAACATCATACTGGGGGGGACAGGGAGACTGGTCAGGGTGGAGGGGAAGCTGAATGTCCTTGAGTGCCCCAACCAGAACCCAATGGAACATGTCTGGAGAGACCTGACGATGACTCCGCCAATGGCCCCTTCCACCTTGATGGAGCTGAGCGGATCTTGAGTGAGGACTACAAAAACCTGCCTAGATCTGTCATACTGATATATATCAACACCCGAGATGATGGCAGCCATATACTAGTTAAAGAGAACCTGTCACCAAAAATTATACCCAGTTATTTTATAGTAGGGAGGAAGTAAATATAACCAAACATAAAACAAATAACCCCTGGAAGCTTTAGGGCTGTAAGTTCTGTCATTATAAGCTAAGAAAACTACCATGGAAACAGCTCACTGGAGCTGCCATCTTGAGGCTGGCAGTTGTACACATAAGCCACGCCCCCAAATTCCAAACATGTATGCTGCAGGTTTCCAAGCTTGTGTGCACCGCAGCCTCTAATCAACAGCAGTCAGTTCTTTTACTAACATTTCTCCAGTGTAAAAGGGCAGGTTCACACTGCGTTTTTCCTATCCGTTCAATGTATCCGTTTTTATTGGTTACTTTTAACGGACAGAAAAACTTAGTCAACATTATATTTGTGTATGTTTCAATCCGTGTTTTGTTTTTTGTTTTTTATAATGGAAGTCAATGGAAAAACTGATCCAAATAGATGTCACACAACTGCATCCGTTTTTGCATCCGTTTTTTCCATAAAACGTAAATGTTAAACGGATCGGAAAAACACAGTTTGAACTAATACTGTCATCTGTGATAATGTCTGCTGAAAACGGGTACTGGGCCAGTGTATTTTTAACCATATTTTTTAGAGTTTGGGTGTGTTTACAGAGATTTATCTGACACATTTTTGAAGCCAAAGACAGGAATGGATAGCAAAAGAGGAGAAATCTCAGTCATTCCTTTATGAGCTGTTCACTGGTTATAGTCTGTTCCTGGCTTTGGCTTCACAAATCTGTCAGATAAATCTGTGTGTGTAAATGCACCATTTATCTGTACCTTTGCATCTAATCTAAAGATAATTGTTAATGTGCTGCTAACCATGTGCATCTAATCCTGTGGTAGTTCAGATACGTGTTAGTGAGCTAGTGTATCTAAACCCATGAAAATCTTTGACTTTGAATCCATGCCTGTCTGTGTGATGCTGTCTGCTCAGCATGTGTAATATAGCTTTTCTTGTTTGAGTCTATCTATAAGGCTGTGTTCACACATTGCATTTTCATACCGGTACTGCATAATTTCATTGCAGTAATTAACCATTCAATTGCCATCCAGCTGTCCATCATTGCATTACTACAATGAAACTCCAATGTGTGCGAACATACCCTTAAAGAGGATGTACCACCATACTCTTTAATATGACCCACGGATAGAACGGCGCCATCACAGGGAAGCCGGTGCCGTGGTCCGTTTTTTAAACCGCGCCCCGGTTCCTGTGTACAGCGCCATTCTATCCACGTGTACCGGGATGGGGCTGAAGCACTGGAGGTGGGCCGCCCCGCCCCTAGTGGGAAGAATCCCCCCGCCTCTCTATGACGCAGCTCCTTTAGAATCAATGGAGCCACGTCATAGAGGGGAGGGAATTCCCTACCACTGGGGGCGGGCCGACCCGCCTCTAGTGCTTCAGCCCCGGCCCGGTCCCTGTGGATAGAACTGTGCCGTACACGGGAACCGGCCAGCAGTTCACAAACGGGATCAGAATTTTCATGGGGTTAGATACACATTCAGGCCTTATTCAAACGATCCAGATCCAGAGGAGGATTGCGGCACAGATCCCTTACACACTCTCACCGGAAGTGGCCTGGACTACACTACCGGGAGAAGGCGGCAGCATAGTCCAGACCACTTCTGGTGAACATGAAGTCGGCCGGTCTGTGGGAGTAGGTGAGTAGTAGATGCGATGACAGGAGCACACATCATGCTCTTCCGTCATCCCAGCTGCTGGGTGGTGGTGGTGGGGATCCTTGCTGCGATCTGCACTAGGACATGTCCTATTTTTTTGCAGTGCGGGAAATGGCACGGATCATGTGAATGGCTTCATTTACTTCGATGGTCCCTAAAATTGTCCGTAATCGTGGATCCGCGACCAATTTTACGGAACGTGTGAATGCAGCCTCACAGTTGCACACTATAACAAAAGGACAGCTTATAAACAAAAGGACAGCTTATATACACAAGTTTAACAGCTTACTATCAATTATAATAAGATTAGAGGTTGGGTGGACAGCCTGGGGCCAAAGGTACATTTTTTCCACCCCTAGTGGTACCTCACTTAAGATACCCACCATTTTGATTGGGAGGCAGGATACCTTTTAAGGGTGCGTTCACACGTAGCGACTCGCAGCGGAAATCTCGCTGCGACTTTTGCAGCGAGATCCGCTACGAGTTAATTTCCTAGCAGGTCCTGTGCACACGTACTCACAGCGGTCTGAAAGGCCGCTGAGTGTATGTAATGCAGCCCCCTTAACCGCTGCCACCCGGCTCCCGCTCGGCTCTCTGTATACATTACCTCTCTCCTGCACGGGTCCAGACGTCCTGCTCTCCGGCCCAGCCAATCAGTGGCTGCAGCTGGGCGGCAGAGCAGGAAGCCAGGACCAGTGCAGGAGAGCGGTAATGTATACAGAGAGCGGGAGCTGAAGGGGTTAAGGGGGCGGCTGCATTACATACTCGCAGCGGTCTTTCAGACCGCTGTGAGTATGTATGCACAGGACCTGCCAGGAAATTAACTCGCACGTACCAACTCGAGATTTCCGCTGCGAGTTGGTACGTGTGTCAACGTACCCTAAGGGTGTGTTCACACATACAGGATCTGCAGCAGATTTGATGGCGTAGAATTGAAGTGGCAGATTCAAAGCAAATCAAATCTGGGCCATGAAATCTGCAGATCCCTATGTGTGAACGCACCCTAAAACTCCTGCAGCTCTGCACTCCGTTCTAAAGCAAGCATAGTACAGGTCCGCCAGAAGCTCCATAGGCTACCCTTGGATATATACATACTATGGAGCTTCTGGCAGGCCCGTACTATAATCTTTTTACAACAGAGTGCGGAGCCGCGGTGTTTTCCTGAGTTTCCAGAGGTATCCTGACGCTTGAACGAAATGGTAGGTATATTTTAACCCCCTGAGGGCCAAACAGTAAACCTTCCCCCCCTCCATTTAATACCTTTTTTTTTTTCTTTGTTTTTTATATATTGTTATCCTGAGGGCTAGATGGATTTGGCAGACTATGTCGATGACCAGCATTTTTTAAAGATAAAGTTATCAACAAAGGGTGTGGGAGTGTTTTTATCAATTTAAAAAAAAAATTTCTCTGGTGTATTTTTTTTTTCTTTTCACTTTACAAGCTTAGTTGTGGATGCTGTCTGGCAGCTTCCACTTCTAAGGGTATGTGCACACTACAAAAGCCGGGCAGATAACCCGCTGCAGATTTTGCCACTCGATTGCATCTCCGCCCGTGCCATACACTCCATTCTATACAAAAGCTGATTCCGCTGTCTGCCCAATGAATGAACAGGTTTTTGCCCAGATTTTGTAGTGTGCACATACCCTAAGGCTATGTTCACACTACGTATGAGACCGGCTGTTCCATGACACCGGCCGGGTCACGGAACGGCTGGTCTCTGGCCGGATCATCTTGGCCGGTACTTAATTACCGGCCGGGTGATCTTTCCAGCCGCAGAGCTCTGATGCGGGCGCATTAGCGCGCGCCCGCATCAGAGCTTCCCTGAGCCCACAGTGAAGAAAGCAGCCGGAGCCGCTCGCTTCACTGTGTGCACTGACAGGTCTTTCTGCGGCCGGAATTCACTGAATTCTGGCCTCAGAAAACTGACCTGTCAGTTTTTTCCGGCGCCATGCGGGATCCCGGCCGGAGCGTATACAATGTGTGTACGCTCCGGCCAGGATCCCATTGCACATAAGGCTGTTACACACCGCAAAACTACGGCCGTAGTTCTGCGCCGAGAACTACGGCCGTAGTTTTACGTTGTGTGAACATAGCCTAAGCCTGTAAAATACCAGGTCAATGCCTGGAAAGGACACAGCAAGCTCTTTTTCCATCTCCCTGTTCTAAAAATCAATTTAATATATGGTCCCCAGATAAGAACAGATACTACACTCGATCTTAGCCAAAAGGCCGAGAAGCGATACACCAGTTTTTTTTTTTTTTTATTGAAATAAAACCACCCCATGCCCCCTCATTGGCCATTTTATAAAAAAAATAAAGAAAAATTCCAGTCAGCGAAGTAGTACACCGAATCCAACATAGTCATCAGGATACCAATATCTGAAAAAGAAAAAAAAAAAAGTAGAGGGGGAAAAAAATCCTATCAATTACCCCTCCCTGCTGCAGACTGTATGGCATCTTCCTTTGCAAGGCTATGTTCACACGGCATAAAAGTACGGCCGTTGTTGCCATTGGCAACATCGGCCATACTTTGTATGGTGTGGAACGCTGCCTATTCTTCTATGGGATCCCGGCCGGAGCATATACACATAGTATACACTCCGGCCGGGATCCCATACGGTGCCAAAAACAACTGACATGTCAGTTTTCTGCAGCCGCAATTCGGTGAATTGCGGCCGCAGAAAGACCTGTCAGTTCACGCAATGAAGCAAGTGGCAGTACTGCAGTACCGGCAGGGATGATCTTTTCAGAGATCGACCGCTCTGAGACGACCGGTCTCTTACAATGTGTGAACATAGCCCAAAGGAAAACACCAGCCAGAAATAGGGGGGGAAGTGCAGAGTCCATCTACAGAAGGGGTAGGGCTGGGCAATACGGCCAGATTTTTAAATCTTTATTTTTATTTTTTTTTAAACAAACAGAATGTTTTTTTTCTCCTTGCAGTCTCAAATAAAATTGTAATGGTGTTTGAGTAGTAGCAGCAGAATAGGAGATGAGGGGTGCAGTAGTAGTAGCAGAATAGGAGATGAGGGGTGCAGTAGTAGTAGCAGAATAGGTGATGAGGGGTGCAGTAGTAGCAGCAGCAGCAGTAGCATAGGAGACGAGAGGTGCAGTAGTAGTAGTAGCAGCAGCAGAATAGGAGACGAGAGGTGCAGTAGTAGTAGCAGCACCAGAATAGGAGACGAGGGGTGCAGTAGTAGTAGCAGCACCAGAATAGGAGACGATAGTAGTAGCAGCAGCAGAATATTAGATAAGGGGTGTAGTAGTAGTAGCAGCATAGGAGATGAGGGGTGTAGTAGCAGCACCAGAATAGGAGACAAGAGTTGCAGTAGTAGTAGCAGCAGCAGAATAGGAGACGAGGGGTGCAGTAGTAGCAGCAGAATAGGAGACGAGGGGAGCAGTAGTAGTAGCAGCAGCAACAGAATAGGAGACGAGAGGTGCAGTAGTAGTAGCAGCAGCAGAATAGGAGACGAGGGGTGCAGTAGTAGTAGCAGCAGCAGAATAGGAGACGAGGGGTGCAGTAGTAGTAGCAGCAGCAGCAGAATAGGAGACGAGAGGTGCAGTAGTAGTAGTAGCAGAATAGGAGACGAAAGGTGCAGTAGTAGTAGCAGCAGCAGCAGAATAGGAGACGAAAGGTGCAGTAGTAGCAGCAGCAGCAGAATAGGAGACGAGAGGTGCAGTAGTAGCAGCAGCAGCAGAATAGGAGACGAGAGGTGCAGTAGTAGCAGCAGCAGCAGAATAGGAGACGAGAGGTGCAGTAGTAGCAGCAGCAGCAGAATAGGAGACGAGAGGTGCAGTAGTAGTAGTAGCAGAATAGGAGACGAGAGGGGCAGTAGTAGTAGTAGCACCAGCAGAATAGGAGACGAGAGGTGCAGTAGTAGCACCAGCAGAATAGGAGACGAGAGGGGCAGTAGTAGTAGTAGCACCAGCAGAATAGGAGACGAGAGGTGCAGTAGTAGTAGCAGCAGAATAGGAGACGAGAGGTGCAGTAGTAGTAGCAGCAGCAGAATAGGAGACGAGGGGTGCAGTAGTAGCAGCAGAATAGGAGACGAGGGGAGCAGTAGTAGTAGCAGCAGCAACAGAATAGGAGACGAGAGGTGCAGTAGTAGTAGCAGCAGCAGAATAGGAGACGAGGGGTGCAGTAGTAGTAGCAGCAGCAGAATAGGAGACGAGAGGTGCAGTAGTAGTAGTAGCAGAATAGGAGACGAAAGGTGCAGTAGTAGTAGTAGCACCAGCAGAATAGGAGACGAAAGGTGCAGTAGTAGCAGCAGCAGCAGAATAGGAGACGAGAGGTGCAGTAGTAGTAGTAGCAGAATAGGAGACGAAAGGTGCAGTAGTAGTAGTAGCACCAGCAGAATAGGAGACGAGAGGGGCAGTAGTAGTAGTAGCACCAGCAGAATAGGAGACGAGAGGTGCAGTAGTAGTAGTAGCACCAGCAGAATAGGAGACGAGAGGTGCAGTAGTAGTAGCAGCAGCAGAATAGGAGACGAGGGGTGCAGTAGTAGCAGCAGAATAGGAGACGAGGGGTGCAGTAGTAGTAGTAGCAGCAGCAGCAGAATAGGAGACGAGAGGTGCAGTAGTAGTAGTAGCAGCAGAATAGGAGACGAGGGGTGCAGTAGTAGTAGCAGCAGCAGAATAGGAGACGAGGGGTGCAGTAGTAGTAGCAGCAGCAGAATAGGAGACGAGGGGTGCAGTAGTAGTAGCAGCACCAGAATAGGAGATAAGGGGTGTAGTAGTAGCAGCAGAATAGGAGATAAGGGGTGTAGTAGTAGCAGAATAGGAGATGAGGAGTAGTAGTGGTAGCATCAGTGGAATAGGAGATGAGAGGAGTAGTAGTGGTAGCATCAGCTGAATAGGAGATGATCAGTAGTAATATAGCTGAATAGGAGATGAGGAGTAGTAGTGGTAGCAACAGAAAAGAAGATGAGAGGAGTAATAGTATAGCTGAACAGGAGAACAGGCAGGGGTGGTATGAGTAGCAGGGCACAGTACAGGCAGTGTAGTGTGGGGCGCTGTGCTGACTCCTCACCCTGTCTCTGGTGATACTGAAGTCTGGGTGAGTGTCCTGAGGGGCTGGAGACTGAGGACCTGGATCCAGCAGGGGTGCTCTCCCTTCAGGAGGGCTGGCTGCTGTGATCAAACCCTTCTAGCCCAGCAAGGCAGGAGTTAATGGAGGTAACTTCTTCCCTGCAGTGTGTGTTGGGGGAGGGAGAGGAGGATTGTCGGCCCTGATACACAGCACAGAGGAGGAGATAGAACTCCCTTGTGCTTTCAACTTACTTCAGAGCCGATCACTGTCCGTCCTCCTCTCTCTTTACTTTGCAGCCAGGGAGCGGTGACAGAGCTGTCAGAAGCAGCCCCCGCGGGCCACATCCCAGCAGATCGGGTTACCTGATTACAGGAGGGTCACTCAGGAGGCCGGTGGAGGCTGCTTTTGAAAGCTCAGTCTGTGCAAAGTGAAGAGAGGAGGGCAGCACTGATAACAGCCCTGATTCATGCTGCTGCAGCCATGTATAGGCTGTAACAGAGGGCAATCTCGCGATACCTGTGTTTCTCTGTTCCCGGCTCGCAGAGGATGCTGGGAACTTCCGGATGGCAGTCTCGGGCCGGCTCTTTTGAAAAGAGCCGGCGCGAGGCACTAATTAAAACTGCTGTAACAATGAAAATCTATAACTAAAGTAATGAAAGTTATTTACAAAAGTAAAAATAAGGTAAAAACAAATGCAATTAAGTATTAAACCCAAAAACCCACACCCCCGTGATTGGTTCTCTTTAAAGCTAGATGTGATTTTGCAATTCCCTACCTATATGTGACTGCAAAACAAAAAACAAAGAAAAACAAGAGGTGCGAGCCCTTCTATTCCTCAGAGCGAGTAGGCGGCTGTCTATGATGTAATTGTCAACTCCATAGAAAACTGAAGGGCATTTTCTTCCATTGTAAAGCGGCCTTAGACACTATTTCTGAGAGAAAAACAACCAAAACTTTTCTTTTGCGTCGCAACGTAAATGGCAAAATGAAAGAAACAAACTCGGATAAAACTAAAGAAAAGTAAGTGTCTAAGGCCACATAATGGAAGAATCTGTATGCCAGTCAGGCTCGGAAATCTTGCATGACGTAAAACTACTTTCAGCGCCGGTGACTTCCTGACTCCTATGGAGATCGGCATGGCAACAAGTTTTTATGCGGCACTTAGAATTATTTTTATTATCGCCTGTTGATCTGAAACCTTTTTACCCATAATGCACCTCCATGTTTCCGTGGCTGTTAAATATATCGGATGTCTGCCGGCATTTATTTTAACGCTATATCCATTTAACACAAAATTAAATATATATATATATGTGATTGACCTTGTTCCATGCTTATGGTAAAGATCCTAATTGAATTCATTTCGTGAAGCCTGTGGAATAATGTCATCTATTTTTAATGTCACCGTCTGTCTCTTTATTGACATGTGTTTTATTAAATCAGCGCGTTAGATCCAGGGCTTTGTGACTCACTCGGCTATGAGTCATGAGATCTTCTAACATTACATGGGTATCCCTCGTAGAATTTAATACAGAGCCTGGTAACCAGTGTTATGCTAATATTCACTAGGACAACTCCAGGAACACTGGTAGTATGAAGACTGGGTTATTGATATTTTACATATGATGGCACCCTCTAAGACACGGCTTCTCACACCCTCTAAGACACGGCTTCACATACCCTCTAAGACACGGCTTCTCATACCCTCAAAGACACGGCTTCTCAAACTTTTTCTATATTGATGCTCGGGCCTCACCAATGAACTGACACTATCGTATAATGCCAAATACTGCCTTGTGGCACCCTTTTTACTGTAGCTCCAACCAAATACCCCCACACAGTTCGCAGAATACCTCATCCAATAGCAACTCTGATCTCTCAGCCTCTCTTCATGTTACACCACTGACCCCCTCAGCCCCTTCTACACCACTGACCCCCAGACTCTGCTACACCACTGACCTCCAGCCTCTGCTACACCACTGACCCTCAGCCCCTGTTACACCACTGACCCCCAGACCCTGCTACACCACTGACCCCTCAGCCCCTGCTATACCACTGACCCCCAACTACACCACTGACCCCCAGACCCTGCTACACCACTGACCCCCAACTACACCACTGACCCCCAGACCCTGCTACACCGCTGACCCCCAACTACACCACTGACCCCCAGACCCTGCTACAACACTGACCCTTAGCCCCTGCTATACCACTGACCCCCAGACCCTGCTACACCACTGACCTCCAGCCCCTGCTATACCACTAACCCCTTAGCCCCTGCTACACCACTAACCCCCGGCCATGCTACACCACTGACCTCCGGCCCATGCTATACCACTGACCCTCAGCCCTTGCTAGACCACTGACCCCTCAGGCCCTGCTACACCACTGCCCCTCAGCCCCTGCTACACCAATGACCCTCAGCCCCTGCTACACCACTGACCCCCAGACCCTGCTACACCAATGACCCTCAGCCCCTGCTACACCACTGACCCTCAGACCCTGCTACACCACTGACCCCCAGACCCTGCTACACCACTGACCTCCAGACCTTGCTATACCACTGACCCTCAGCCCCTGCCACACCACTGACCCCCAGACCCTGCTACACCACTGACCCCTCAGCCCCTGCTACACCACTGACCCCCAACTAAACCACTGACCCTCAGCCCCTGCTACACCACTGACCCCCAACTACACCACTGACCTTCAGCCCCTGCTACACCACTGACCCTCAGCCCCTGCTACACCACTGACCTCCGGCCCCTGCTACACCACTGACCTCCGGCCCCTGTTGCAGAACTGACCCCTCAGCCCCGTTGCAGAACGATCATCAGCTGATCGTTCTCTCTATTACACAAAGTGACACAGAGTCAGGATGATTCGGCCTATTATGGCTCCGTGTATTAGGGCCCTTACACCAAATCCAGCACTTCACCAGTAGGACCATCTTTCCAAACATTGCAGATCCGCTGGCCCTAGGTCTTTGGTATATGCCCCTTTGCAGAGGCTCATCCATTGGGTGTTCAGATCTTTTTGTTACTGTTATTGGCCGCACATCACTCCGGCCTCATGTACGATCCAGAGATCATTTGCTCAGCCAGGCCATTACCTGAGCTCAGTGAATCCTCTATGGAGACGATGCTTATTATCTGAAACGCGTCGCAGAGGTTAACAATGTAAATGAAGTTGAGGAGGTCACATACAAAAGGGATTTAACTACAGATTTAATCTACGAATGCTCAGAGGCCGCGCACACTGCATTGCTGTCGCTTTTTTGCAGAAACTGGATAAGTACTGTGCGTAGTTGATTGATGTCAATTGGAAGCTTTTTCTTCCATTTCAGTAGCGGATATGTGAAAACATTATCATTATTCGAAGGGCAAATGGTGTCTCAAATTAAAACAGGAAATTGAATTTTCCGACAAATACCTAGTTTCAGCCACTATATATAAAAAAATAAAGGCTTTCGGAAAGAGAGGGGACCGGTTCTCTTGCAGTCTCTGTTGCCGTAGCAATTACAACGTCATGCGATACGCACTTTGGCTATATCTGGGCACTGAAAAACAAGTGCCAGAATGAGAGATGTGCTGCGGATGTGAGCGCCTTACTGGAGCCTATAGCCTATGTGTGAGCACTTATACGCCGTATATATGTATTGTCTTCACAGCTATGGCTGGTGGTTATTATAGAGGATCTATTCAGACTCGGTACCAGAGTTTCCTCCATATCAGGGGAGATGTGTAAAGTCATTAGACTCTATTACTTGATTTCCCTATTGAGATAAGATGCGGCCTTTATAGTCTTCGAATAAAAGTGAAGGACGGAGGAAACATCCCTGATCTGTACATAATGGACTGTAATGTGCGGCTATTTCATTGTCTCCGATATGTGCAGTTTGTGTTACTGGTGGTGGCACAGGGTGGAGATGGGGGCGATATATATCTCTGGACCTCTAGACAGCGAGACCATTTTCAGGGCGTTTAACAATGAATGAGTTCCAGGCAGAGGATGTCACTTTCTTGAACTTTCTTGAAGAACGTTACAGCTTAAGGCCATGTTCACATGGCGTAAGAGACCGGCCGGGTCACGGAGCGGCCGGTCTCTGAAAAGATCATCCCGGTCAGTACTGCAGTACCAGCCAGATGATCTTTCACGCCACAGAGTTCTGATGCGGGCGCATCCCTGCGCACCCGCATCAGAACTCCTCACAGCACACTATGGAGCGAGCGGCCGAAGCCACTTGCTTCATAGTGTGCACTGACATGGTTTCCTACTGCCGCTATTCACTGAATAGTGGCCACAGAAAACTGACATGTCGGATCCCATAGACACCCGGCCAACGTATTTTCTCGTATTAACTACGGACGTTGTTGCAATTGGCAACAACAGCCGTGAAAAAATACAAAAAAATACGTTTTGTGAACATAGCCTAAAGGGGCTAGGGCCTTTTTTTATATATACTTAGGGATGTGTTGTTTGGAAATAATAAAGGACACTTACCTCCCTGGCTACTGCGGTACTGCTTCCAGTGTTGTACTGGGGTATCTGGGGCCCACCAGAAGGAATGATCCTCGGGGGCCCACCAATGGAGATTCAGTGAGAAAAGACATGTCAGTCAGTGTTAGTGCAGGTTCTAAAGATGGTGGCCCACGGGAAGATTCTCCGGTCCTGTGGTGGGCCAGTCCGACACTGACCACTTTGTTCTGCTGCTTGGCTGCTTCCGAGACCTGTTGTTGTGGCCACACAGCCAATAAGCGACAGGGGCAGGACACTGCTGCAGCCACTGATTGGCTGTGCGCTTCTGCAACGTCATGACAACAGGTCCTGGAAGGGACTGAACAGTGGGATAGAATGGTACTGCAGTAACCAGGGAGGTAAGTGGCCTCTATCTTTCTTTTATAGTTATTTCTGCTTTCTAACCCTACTATGTGGGTTCTCATATTCTTTATATGATGCTATTATCCATACCTTATTTCTTATTTTGCTTTTTTCTATCCTTTGGTAGTGGGTCCCGTCCAGTTTTGTTATAGGGCTCCATGAGTTCAAGTAGTCAAGTATCTGCCTCTAGTGTTCCTCTTGAGGTGACGCTCTATCCCGAAACTGGAGAGATTACATATTTTTATGTTCTTTTTAGCACTATAAGTAGCAATGGGGGCTGACTTCTTGCTGTTAGAAGTTTTCGTCAATTGACGCACGTATATTGCAGCAATTCAAGAATGAGTCAAACTATTCAGATCTTTGTTTAAATGTTCAACAAAACAAGTAGAAATAATCCGGTTGATAGAAAACTAAAAATCCTTCTTTGTTCTATGTGCTCTTATGCCCCTGACACACTGCGCCCGTGACAGCCGTATCAATATAACATCGACTTTTCAAGTGAAATTGTTTTTTATTTTCTAAACAATGTAAACAATAAAATTAGTTCTGTTTGTTCTGTTCTTTTGCTATACTTATCCCTTGCCTACAAATAGAAGTATTATGTGGGCCACAGGTATGTGGATTTATTATGGGCTATAGGCCCACATGGTATCTACTCATTAATACTGAGGTTTAGAGGCTGAGAGTTATACAGATTTGTAAATTACTTCTAGCTTACTTACTTCTAGCACTTATCAGCCGCTGTATGTCCAGCAGGAAGTGGTGTATTCTATCCAGTCTGACACAGTGCTCTCTGCTGCCACCTCTGTCCATGTCAGGAACTGTCCAGAGCAGCAGCAAATCCCCACAGAAAAACTGTACTGCACTGGAAAGTTCATTGTAATCATTGTAATTCCAAGCTGTTAGTACACCTTGAATGGAGACTAGTGTTGGGCACACCTGTCAAACTGTTAGGGTATGGCAACGGTCTCCGAACCTGAATGTTCGACATTTGATTCCCTGTGGCTGCATAAGTTGAATACCACCCTAGGGCTGCCAGAAAAACATAGATACAGCCGATGGGTGAGAGGTCCTGCTCTCATATATTATACCACTCCATTATCCGGGGAGTAGGACCATGGTGGCATTCCCTCCATGGCGTGGCCATTGGTCTCTGGACCAATGTTTGGGTATTTTTGCATCCAAGACAATAGCAGGACTTATTGCCGAATAGGATAGACCTCCATTCCAGCCTTCATTGCCATTTTGTTTTGCCCTACAGCCTACATTATCGCATAATGTATGATAACTAGACCCCCTCTATTCCAGGTGCATGGCATCCAGTGTCGGACTGGCCCACCAGAGGACTGGAGAATCCTCCGGTGGGCCCCCAGCTTTATAACCTACACTAACACTGACTCACATGTCGTCTCTCAGTGGTTCCTCATTGGTGGGCCCCAGATACCCCAGTCCGACACTGACTACATTGATTTGTTTGTGGAACGGCTAGTTCTCCGAAGGGTCCCAAGTGGCCTTGCCAAGTGGATGCTGACACCCGACACAGCCACTACACAATGAACAAAGCTAAAGCTTCATATTCTCTTTACTATGTATCGACTTTGCCCTACAGCTTTCCCTTGGGGGCACTCCACCGATCAGATATTGATGGCCTATCGATGATAGGCCATCAACCAGTTGAGTCCATATAATTCCTAACAGGAAATTGTGCATTAGTTAAATGCCTATGGGACTATTCATCTACCTTTTCAGTCCCATAGTCATTGAACGCACTCCATTCACGCATCTTTTGCAAGAAGAGAAGCAACGTCGATGAAGCTCTGCCCAGTTATGACATCAGAATGTGATGCATACACAATGGCAATTTTCAGAAGCTTTCCATTGAGATGTATTTCCGTTACGGTTACAGGCCTCGTTTGAGCTGCTTACGTTTTTTTCTATGTGATGGTTGCGGCTCATGTCGCTGATAAATGAGGCGGATTCATCAGGGATAACAGGGACCTGAGAGCAGAATGACTTTTATTGACCTGGTATTGACTATAAGTGAATGAATGTGCTCTAGCTAATGTAGCGTTCACTAAGGGGTGAAGATGCCAGACGTAAACACATTAAGTTCTGGAAAGGAAGACAGAATCATTCTCTGACCTGAGACAGAAAGAGAAAACTAGTGTAAGGGTTCCATTACGTGTATCGATAATTGGCCTACTAATGCTTCGTGTAATATAGACAATGATCAGCCGATGACAATGATCATTGGCTGGTCGTGTCTTGGTAAAAATTGTTGGCGTCTTCTTGCTTCCCAGAGCCGCCGCTGTAGCCCACCACTGGCCATGGTGGTCCCGTCCAGTGGCCTGTCAGTTCAGAGACCACTCTGAAACTACAGTGGCGGCTCCGGGAAGCGAGAAAAAGAACACCGGGAGCGTGGAGAGGTAATGTATACAGGGCTGCACTGGGCTTACCTGGGCCCAGAGAGGGAAGGGGGCCCAGTGTCTTAATGTTCAGCCTGCTCACAATAGTGGGAGGAATATCAGAAGACAGAGGAGAGGGTGCAGGACCTGCACAGAGAGAGAGAAAGGGTGAAGGACCTGATCACATGACCTGAAGGTCCTCAACCTTGCAGTGTGGAGAGCAGCAACAGAGAGGAAAAGGAAGAAAACTGAGCTGTAAGTTCTGTCAGTTTCTGTGTGTCAATGTCAGTGTCTGTGTCAGTAATGTGTGTTTGTGTATGTTAGCGGTGTCTCAAGTAATTGTGCATAGTGTGTGGATGATGGGTATATAGTCAATGGATGAAGGGCCCGCTGAGGCTCTGTACCCAAAGGGCCCGCAAAAACCTGGAGTTGACCCTGAATGTCTACAGTTTAGGGAAAGGGCTGCATGTACATCGTTATCGATGTCCGTGCATCCCTTGCTAAATGGTTATCTAGCCGTGTAATAGCCTCAGAAAAAGAGTGCCGATCTAGCAGATCAGAGCTCGTTTACATTATTGATAGGCTCGTCTAATAGGGCCTTTAAAGGGTTGTTATAAGGTCAAGAAGAAACCATCCAAGTAGTATATGAACACGGCCATCTTTACTGCCCTACTACAGCTAGGATTTTGCTTCATGCCATAAAGTGGTTTAGAATTATTTTAAATGATGTTTTTATCAGGTTTTATCAATGTGTGATTGGTAGGATCCGATTGGTGACCCCCCCAAGGATCAGAGTGGTCAGGGTAATCAGTGAACTGCTGCAATTCCTTATCTTTTTTTTTTAGACATTGAAGTCCAGGGACTATTTTAGTATTGATGATCAGCACTATTCATTTCTCTGGTCCTACTTTTTCCTTATTTTATTTTATGGTCCCCATAAAGGTCGTCTAAACTTTAGTGGGGCTGGATGACTGTCTAAAGTGAAAGGGGGTCTCCTGACTCTTTGACAGATAATAGTCAATAGGGAGAAGGCCAGGCATGACATTCACCTTCCTGACCCCTCTCCCCATGAAGAACACATTTGGCCAAGCAAGCTGATTACTCATGTATGGGTGTAACAGAAGAGATAGCTGCCAGCCGAATGAACATTTGGCTATTGAAGGAGTATTGAAGGTGGTCATGTACATTAGATAAAAGTAGGTGATGTGCGAACCTCCGAAAATTCCTGGCTTCTATACTGAATTCCAAAAATATCAGTTTCGGCCACATCCAATTTTTTAAAAAATTCAGAGCAAATTTGGTTTGTTTCAATCAGCCAGCTCCTCTCTGTCGGTCATGGTTGAGCAAATAAAAGATTGTCTGATCGCAAGCAAAGTCATTACCTATCAACGTTGTTCCAACAGGCTATACCTGATCAATAATGTTGGTTGAAGGAAGAACAAACACTGTGGGATAGGAAGACCACGCTGAATCCCACCCCTGACAATGATGCTGGGTCTCGCTCATGGCCTCCAGCTGCAAAGCCACTGCCTGGCTGATTAATTAGGATGGTGTCCCACCCCAGTCACTGATTGGTTGAGCAGGCAATCTATCAGGCCAGTGGCTGTCAGGGAGACCCGGGAGCAGCACTATGGGGCATGGGGATGGGTAAGTATACTTTCTAATTATGTTCCCGCACCCCACCTTCCTGCCTATTTTTTATTTCTCCTTTAATTGAAGACAGACCATAGGCATATTTAAAAGAACGAACCACAACGTGTTTCCATCATGGTTAAAAATGACTTCATCAGGGGACCTTAGTAAATTTATGTAGGGTTTATTGTTATTTAAGGCAGTAAGATACCATATCCTCCTTATTGTCTCAAATTAAATAGAAGCTACTACAGATTTGCTAATGGTGCGTTTACACAGGCAGATTTATCTGACAGATTTTGGAAGCCAAAGCCAGGAATGGATTTGAAAAAAAGGAGACAGCTCAGTCTTTCCTTTATGACCCGTTTATGGTCTGTTCCTGTCTTTGGCTTCAAAAATCTGTCAGATAAATCTGCCTGTGTAAACGCACCATTAGACCCCCTGATAAAGTATTTTGGAATTTATGATGGGACCCATATTTTTAACACTAAGCCTCAACAGGTAGGTTTATGGTATATAAGCGTCGCAAATTTTCAACCGATCGCTTATTTGTACTTTCTTCCAAAAACGGCTCCACGCCTGTCCTCAGGTTATGTGTGGTATTACAACTTCATTCACTTCAATAGAACTGAGCTGCAAAACCACATCCAAACTGAGGACAAGAGCGGTGCTGTTTCTGGAAGAAAGCGGCCATGTTTTCCTAACCTCTTTAAAACACTTAGAAGTAGAGGATGCCAGAATTAAAATACCCCCCTGATTGGCACAGCGACCCAGTACTAATGCCAGTAAGAAACGACTGACGAGTGACAGCAACATAGCCGGTGATGGCGAGCAGGTGCAGAGACACGAGGACGGGTGATGGAGTGACGTGCACTAGAAATGCGTCAAGAGGCCGACTCTTCTGACTGATCAAAAATATTCTTTTATAAAAAATTTTTAGTTTCCGCAGATCCTGTGCCTGCCTCATTGTTTTTTTTTCATTACTAATCCACCTCCATTAGTCCTTTATGCACGTCTTCCAAGTCTTAGAAGTAGGACATAACTTACATAACGCTTTCCGGCACGTTGTTGTCCTTCCAAAAAAGAGGCACTTCAAAAGCTTTTAAGCGGAAAATGTCTCTCTCCATGTAAAACACTGGCTGGCATTAGCTGCCACTCCATTATCCAGCAGCATGGTTCCTGCCGGCTGCCGGATCTGCTTTCTATTCGAGAAAACTGTTATCGAATTGGGAACTAATTTGGTATTTTGTTATTTAACTTCATTAAGTGACGGGCAGCAGATTGGGCACAGCGTGTACAGTACCAGGGGAGGCGCGGGCGTCCTCGAAACACATTGTACCCTCTACGGCTGTAAAACAAGATAACCGAATCAAACTGGCAAATCAGCAAAATTTACTGCAAATTAAACCCGTCCCCTAGGTTAAGTACAATGATGTCCCGAATCAGCGCTTCCGCTGTACAAAGAGTATAAAAACATCTACACAATCACACAAAGGAAATGAAATATTTAAAGGGGAACTTCTGTAAAAAAAATTTTTTCAACTGATGCCAGAAAGTTATATAGGTTTGTGAATGGCTTCTATTAAAAAAAAAAAAAAAAAAAACTCTAAACTTCCAGTGTTTATCAGCTGCTGTGTGCTCTGCAGGAAGTGGTGTTTTCTCTCCAGTCTGACACACAGATACAGATACATACAGATTTGTAAATTACTTCTAGCTTACTTACATCTAGCACTTATCAGCTGCTCTATGTCCAGCAGGAAGTGGTGTATTCTATCCAGTCTGACACAGTGCTCTCTGCTGCCACCTCTGTCCATGTCAGGAACTGTCCAGAGCAGGAGAGGTTTTCTATGGGGATTTGCTACTGCTCTGGACAGTTCCTGACATGGACACGTCAATTATTTTTGTCCGCTAGAGTGCGAACAACGGACCTTGTTCTGCACTGTGCAGACAATGTCTGACGGCTGAACATTAGATAAAGTTCAATGGTTATTTAGATTGCAGGCACACCTAAATAAATAAAAATAAAATGTTCCTACCATAGTATCATTTCAACATTTCAAACAACAGCCGCTTTTTATACAGAATGTGAACATAGCCTAAAGGGGTAGTTTACAGAAAATAATTATCTTTCAAATTAGCAGTGCCTGAAAATGCCAGAAATTTATAATTTACTTTTACTGAAAGAACTACAGTCTTTCAGTACTTTGCCACTGCTCTAGGTAGTTCCTGACATGGACAGAGGTGGCAGCAGAAAGCACTGTGTCAGACTGGAAAGAATACGCCACTTCCTGCAGAACAAACAGCGGCTGATAAGTACAGGAAGACTGGAAAAATTTCAATAGAAGTTAATTACAAATCTCTGGCACTTTTTGACACAAATTTTGTTTTGCTGGAATACCCCTTTAAGGCTATGTTCTTATGCACCATGTTCGTTGCGTATTTCAAACTGCAAATGAAACCTGATGCAAAACTAATTACGTTTGATGGATGATCAGGCTGTCAATGAGCAGGGAACCAGGAGAAGCAAGCAGGAGGGCGCTGGGGGAACGTGGACAGGTAAGCATGGTCTTTTTATTATTTTTACCATGACAGTAGCTAAATATTTAAGTTTAACAAGGCTATGGCACTATATTCTCATAGCGAATAGGTTTACGTATTCTCTACATGTCTAGGTTTACTTTGTGGGACTCAGAAGGCCTCACAATGTAAATGTATATATAAATGTAATCACCATAAGACTATGTTCAGATTAATAAAGTCAATGGAACATGTGGACATCCTTTTTTTTTTATAAATACGACATGGAGAGAAAGGAGCGCTGCACCTCACACCTATGGCTGAGACTAATACCTCTCGGCTACATTTAAAAACCAACATCAGGATGTTGGTATATAATTTGATCAAACCATATTGCCTCATGTACCACGTGCAGGTCCCCTGGCTCACATGAGTCCCTATTCTAAATCAGCACTGTGTCGGTCAGCGTCCGCTAACCCCGCAAAGCGAGTGCAAGCAGGAAAGGGAGGCCATAGAATGGCCCTGCAACCCCACAGTCACAGGACCAAACCCCAAGGGCCCCCCCAAAAACACTGCAGGCGCCGCCGGTGGAGGAAGCGGCCACCAAGCAACACAAGTGTGAACAAGGTGTTGCCACTCACCACTGCATCAAAGGTAGAATGTCCGTATTTTACTTTTCTCCCTTTTCTGAGCAGTTAGCACTCCTCCTGGTAAGACCCATGTGACCCCAGTCAGCAGGAAGCACCTGTGCACACATGGCAAGTACCTCCTATTCTTCCCATTCTACCTGCAGGAGCAATGGTGAGTAGCAAGACCATGTTCCCACTTGTGTTGCTTGGTGGCCACTTTCTCCACCGGTGGTGCCTGCTGGGTTTTGGGGGGGGGGCCTTTGGGGTTTGGTCCTGTGACATTGGGGTTGCAGGGCCATTGCATGGCCTCCCTTCCTTGCTTGCGCACACTTTGCGGGGTTAGCGGTCGCTGACCGACAAAGTGTGGAGTTAGTGTAGGGACTCAAGTGAACCAGGGGACCTGCACGTGGTACATGAGGCAATATGGTTTGATCAAATTATATACCAACATCCTGGCGTTGGTTTTTAAATATAGCCGAGAGGCATTAGTGTCAGCCATAGGTGTGAGGTGCAGCGCTCCTTTCTCTCCATGTTCGTATAGTTTTTTTTATAAATACCCAGAACCATGATGTCAACAACCCCATCCTTGCCGCCTAAGTAGTAGGTCATCTGAGGCTGACCAGGCAATCCTTTAGGGGCATCTAATCTTTGTCTCCCTTTTATTATGTTATTATGTAATAAAAAATCTTGAACTATACAAAAAAGCCTTATGAAAGCCACAAAAGACTGAAGAGAGACTGGTTATATTCTGCTATTGACAGGTCCCCTAGTGATTCACTGTAAGTATTGTTATATCACTGTCTCCTCTTCTCGGAGGTCATGGAAGGAGAAGGATCGGGGGACTCAGGACCAACTTGTGATAGATTGGGGTCCCAGAGAAGGTGTTTACCCCTATACTACTTCTACTGGTAGTTTTTTTTTTACGGTAAAGCGTTGTTACTGACTGCTGTTGTATCAAGTTTCACAACTGGAGTTGTGGATCCGCTGTACCACCGCTAGCTAAGACATAAGCCGCACCAGGCAGTGGAGTCTAAGGCTGGGTTCACACTGCGTTTTTGCAATCTGTTTTTTTCATCCGTTATTTGCAAAAAACGGATGAAAAAAACGGATGCATTTGTATGCATCCGTTTTGATCCGTTTTTCCATTGACTTCCATTGTAAAAAAAAAAACGGATCAAAACGGATCCGTTTTTTTAATGGACACAAAATTAGTGTCAGCTACGTTTTTGTGTCCGTCAAAAAAAATGGATCAGTTTTGATCCGTTTTTTTTTTACAATGTAAGTCAATGGAAAAACGGATCAAAACGGATGCACACAAATGCCTGAGCCTAAGATTTTTCCTCTTTTCAAATCCATTCCTGGCTTTGGCTTCAAATCTTTGGCAGATAATCTATCAGATAATCTTTCTGTGTAAATGGACCGATAGATAGATAGATAGATAGATAGAAGATATATAGATAGATAGATAGGAGATAGATAGGAGATAGATAGATAGATAGATAGATGGATAGATAGGAGATAGATAGATAGATAGATAGATAGATAGATAGATAGATAGATAGGAGATAGATAGATAGATAGGAGATAGATAGATGATAGATAGATAGGAGATAGATAGATAGATAGGAGATAGATAGATAGATAGATAGATAGGAGATAGATAGATGATAGATAGATAGATAGGAGATAGATAGATAGATGATAGATAGATAGATAGATAGATAGATAGATAGATAGAAGATAGATAGATAGATAATAGATAGATAGATGATAGATAGGAGATAGATAGATATATAGATAGATAATAGATAGATAGATGATAGATAGATAGATAGATAGATAGATAGATAGATAGATAGGAGATAGATAGATAGATAGATAGATAGATAGGAGATAGATAGATAGATATATAGATAGATAGATAGATAGATAGGAGATAGATAGGAGATAGGAGATAGATAGATAGATATATAGATAGATAGATAGGAGATAGATAGATAGGAGATAGATAGATAGATAGATAGATAGATAGATAAATTGATAGATAGATAGATAGATAGGAGATAGATAGATAGATAGATAATAGATAGATAGGAGATAAATAGATAGATAGATAGATAGATAGGAGATAGATAGATAGGAGATAGATAGATAGATAGATAGATAGATAGATAGATAGATAGATAGATAGATAGATAGGAGATAGATAGATAGGAGATAGATAGATAGTTAGAAGATAGATAGATAGATAGATAGATAGATAGATAGATAGATAGATAGGAGATAGATAGATAGGAGATAGATAGATAGATAGATAGATAGATAGATAGATAGATAGATAGATAGGAGATAGATAGATAAATAGATAGATAGATGATAGATAGATAGATAGATAGATAGATAGATAGATAGGAGATAGATAGATAGATAGATAGATAGATAGATAGATAGATAGATAGGAGATAGATAGATAGGAGATAGATAGATAGATAGATGATAGATAGATAGATAGATAGATATAAAACAGGAATCTCCACGGCACTCCAAATTCATCAAAATAAGTGTTTATTCCATGGTGGAAACAGCACAGCAAAGTGTCAAAAACAGCGACGTTTCGACGACCTCCGTCGTCTTTTTCAAGCGTGGTAACACTACATACATCAGATCCTCTTATACAGGTGAGTGAAATTAGTCCACAACAGTGATTGGTGCACAAGTGCACGTGACATATACTTGACAAAACAAAACATTTGTTACAGAAATTATGTTATTTGTGTTTAAGGTACAATATTTCTTGTACAAGTGCATAGTGAAGTGAAAAACAAAAAATAAATAAAAAATGCTCGAGCCAGACGGCGAGTCATGTATCAAATCCAATGGTTATATTTAGTAAATACTGATTGTAGCGGTTGCGGCTCACACCCAAATGATCCAGGAACCTCGGCAGCAGGTAGTAAGAAAAGTTCATGTCCACACCCATCAGGTGTGGAAACAAAATTGCATGTTGAGAGTAGTAGTACAATGGAAGCAAGGTACTTCAGGCCGCTCTATGTGAGATCGCATCACCCCAGTACACATGTGTGTATGGTACCGCTGTCTCACTAATTGGAGCTGCCTATTCCCCTGTTATAGGATACAAAAAACGTATAGTGTGTGAACATTCACCAACATGTTGAAAAATTGCATAATGAAAATAGTAGTATAATGGGAGCAGGGTACTTCAGGTTGCTCTATGTGAGGTCGCATCACCCCAATGCACATAAGTGCATGGTACTGCCGTCTCACTTGTAAGGGCTACCTATTCCCCTGTTCCTAACTACAAGAAAATGGTCGAGACGAGAACTTCAGTGGATTTTCAAAACAGATGCACTTACCCCAAATGGTTTAAATGTCGAGTATAAAACCTTTAAACATATGAACAGATAGGAATAAGTATGTCTTTCTATTGTGTCTTTTATTTTCTGTGGTGTCCTATGATGTAAAGTGGTGTAATAACTTCTGATCTTCTTGACATCAATCTTTATTTTCTATTTCAGACAATAATAATATATATGAATGATGGATTGCGGCGGGCTGACTCATCACCCATGGAATCTTTAACAAGAACCGAGGCATGCATGTCAACACTTTACATTGGAATTTTCCAAATTTTACAGCCACCATTCAGAAACGGCGTTTTTTTTAGCCGTGATCTGTAAGAAAAAACATGAGAAAGACCTGCAGAGGTCACAGAGAAAAGAGAGGAGACGGTACTGGAGATGTCATAAACCCGGGGTGAGGTCATACTCTCTGTCTGTCTCAGTACCATGTTGGTGACTGTTCACATATAACATGTGTTTTTGTAGTTAGGAACAGGGGAATAGGTGACTCTAATAGGTGAGACAGCGGTACCATACACAATTTTTGTGCATTGGGATGATGTGATCTCACATAGAGCGACCTGAAGTACCTTGCTCCCATTATACTACTCTAATCACCGTAATGTTCTCCCAAACATGTTGGTAACTGTTTACACACCATGCGTTTTTCTTGTAGTTAGGAACAGGGGAATAGGTAGCCCTTACAAGTGAGACGGCAGTACCATGCACTTATGTGCATTGGGGTGATGCGACCTCACATAGAGCAACCTGAAGTACCCTGCTCCCATTATACTACTATTTTCATTATGCAATTTTTCAACATGTTGGTGAATGTTCACACACTATACGTTTTTTGTATCCTATAACAGGGGAATAGGCAGCTCCAATTAGTGAGACAGCGGTACCATACACACATGTGTACTGGGGTGATGCGATCTCACATAGAGCGGCCTGAAGTACCTTGCTTCCATTGTACTACTACTCTCAACATGCAATTTTGTTTCCACACCTGATGGGTGTGGACATGAACTTTTCTTACTACCTGCTGCCGAGGTTCCTGGATCATTTGGGTGTGAGCCGCAACCGCTACAATCAGTATTTACTAAATATAACCATTGGATTTGATACATGACTCGCCGTCTGGCTCGAGCATTTTTTATTTATTTTTTGTTTTTCACTTCACTATGCACTTGTACAAGAAATATTGTACCTTAAACACAAATAACATAATTTCTGTAACAAATGTTTTGTTTTGTCAAGTATATGTCACGTGCACTTGTGCACCAATCACTGTTGTGGACTAATTTCACTCACCTGTATAAGAGGATCTGATGTATGTAGTGTTACCACGCTTGAAAAAGACGACGGAGGTCGTCGAAACGTCGCTGTTTTTGACACTTTGCTGTGCTGTTTCCACCATGGAATAAACACTTATTTTGATGAATTTGGAGTGCCGTGGAGATTCCTGTTTTATATCCAGCCTGGTCGTGGTCTCGACTGTCCGCTGGCACCCACTACACCTTGCTAGGTGGTGCCGCTCCAAGATTCATTTTATCTAGATAGATAGATAGATAGATAGATAGATAGGCGATAGATAGATAGATAGATAGATAGATAGAAGATAGATAGATAGATAGATAATAGATAGATAGATGATAGATAGGAGATAGATAGATATATATAGATAGATAATAGATAGATAGATAGATGATAGATAGATAGATAGATAGATAGATAGATAGATAGATAGGAGATAGATAGATAGATAGATAGATAGATAGATAGATAGATAGATAGATAGGAGATAGATAGATAGATAGATAGATAGATAGATAGATAGGAGATAGATAGATAGGAGATAGATAGATAGATAGATAATAGATAGATAGATAGGAGATAGAGAGATAGATAGATAGATAGATAGATAGATAGATAGATAGATAGATAGGAGATAGATAGGAGATAGATAGATAGATAGATAGATAGATAGGAGATAGATAGATAGATAGATAGATAGATAGATAGATAGATAGATAGAAGATAGATAGATAGATAGATAGATAGGAGATAGATGATTGATAGATAGATAGGTAGATAGATAGATAGATAGATAGATAGATAGGAGATAGATAGATAGGAGATAGATAGACAGACAGATAGATAGACAGACAGATAGCAATAAGCAGCATTACCATATACATTTCTGCAATTATAAACATCAACAACAACAATAATAATAATAATAATAATGATTTCTGAATTTCTTTCACATTTGTCCCAGTTTTCAAGGAAATCTTGATTGTGTTCTGCAGACGCTTTGTTATACATAATACAGGCGGTTACCTTGTTATATTTTGAAGTGCTTTAATGGATTTGTGAACCATATAATAGATTTTACCAAATGGAACCTTGCGAGAGATGTTTCTCACTTATTAATTTTGCCCTCGATCTTTCCTTTGTAAGTCCTCCTAAGCCGTGACTGCAGGAGTGTTTGTCAAAATCTGCCAATTTGGGGTATATTTGTGACAGATGAATGGCTCGGATGGCGCTTATGAAATATTGCGATAGGTCATGTGCCTTTTGCACAGAACAGGATGGGTGAAGGGGTTTTATATAAATACCCAATTGTACTTAATTTCATAAACTCTTTAACCTCTCATCTAGAGCGAGTTCTGCAGCCTCCTAACTGCTTACCAGGCACAGCGCCGTACAGTTTGTAGTGGCTGTGTCTGGTACTGCAGCTTTGGCTGAGTGGGCTGTCACCTCTGAGACAGAGCTGGGAGGACGCCAGTGTAGCACGATGAGGTAAGCCTATCTTCTTTATTGTTTTTTATATACTTGCAATGATATGCAGAAAGTTTTCTCTATCTATCAATTTGTCAATTTGCAATTTGTAGCAAACTCGTCTTCTCCTGATATGCTGCTCTTTCCCTCCGATTGTTGACAGTTCATTGTCTAGGTTACCGACCAGCGCTGTGCTCTAAAAGCAGTCCAGAGGATTTGTCCAGAGAAGGAGCAAATTTCCATAGAAAGCCTCTCCTGCTCTGGACAGTTCCTTACACGGACAGAGGTGGCAGCAGAGAGCACTGTGTCAGACTGGAATGAATCCACCACTTCCTGCAGGACATACAGCAGCTGATAAGTACTGGAAGAAGAGATTTCTTAACAGAGGTAAATTACAAATCTCTGGCACTTTCCGACACCAGTTGATTTAAAATTATTTTTTCCCCCTCGCTGTAGTACCCCTATAAGCGCTGTGTTTGCCACCATAAGAATACAGAAGAGTATAAATTCTATGTAGAGCTATAGTACTGCTAAATGATCGGAAAAAAAAGAAAGATTTTTTCCCCCGTAAATGACAGAAATCTGCCTAAAAACGTGATTGTTATGGGTTCAACACATTTTGAAACCTTTTCTGCCATTGTCCTCATATAGCTCCATATTTAGCACCCTTTTTACGTTTGCATCACTCTCTTACGTTCATTTTCTTTTTGCTCTTTTTATAGTAACAATCATCCATTTATTGAGCGAGGACGCTGCCAGGTGCTGTATAAGTACAATCTACCGGGAGGCACGCTTTGTTAAAGGAAGATTTGTCTGGCTCAGCAATGTTTTCTCATCACTTAGATGGATGGCTGTTCACGGGCGCTCATTTACCAGCACAAAAAGGCAGAAAACAATGTCCTGACAATGGTTATTGAAAACTCTGATTCTATCACCGCATTGATTTCCTGTGATCAGGTCCGTGCCTGGAATATTGTACTGTGTGGGGGGAGCCGTGACATGATGGGGGGGGGGGGGGGGGCATGACCAGCTGTACGGGCAGTAAGTGCAGAACACAAAGAGGAAATTCATTGATGCTAATAATGTCACTTCGGTTTCTACATGCCTGATAGTTGTTGCAGTCGCTTAAAGGGGCACTCTGAAGAGGAAACAAATATTTTGAAATAAACTGGTGTCGAAAAGTTATACAGATTTGTATATTCTGTTTAAGAAACTTCAAGGAGAAGTCCGGAGAAAATTTTTATTAAAGTATTGTATTGCTCCCCAAAAGTTATTCAAATTACCAATATACACTTATTACGGGAAATGCTTATAAAGTAAATGCTTTTTCCCTGCACTTACTACTGCATCATGGCTTCACTTCCTGGATAACATGGTGATGTCACTTCCTGGATAACAGGCTGATGTCACTTCCTGGATAACATGGTGATGTCACTTCCTGGATAACATGGTGATGTCACGACCCGACTCCCAGAGCTGTGAGGGCTGTGGCTGCTGGAGAGGATGATGGCAGAGGGATGCTCAGTGTCCCTCCAGTGCCCTGTGTCCCTCAGTGTGTCCATCATCTCTGTTACTAAGGGTCAAAAGTAGGGATGGTCCGAACCTGGTATTGTACGAACCCGAACTCTCGGAAATGATTCCCGCTATCTGCCCTCTCCGTGGAGAGGGTGGATACAACAAGAGGACCACCTGGACAACTGGGATACAGCCATAGCCATAGGCTGTATCCCAGTTTTCCAGGCGGTCCTCCCGCTGTATCCACCCGCTGCACGGAGCGGGCAGACAGAGGGAATCTGATGCCCAGCGTTCGGGGTCATACGAACCCGAACCTCGGCAGATTCGGACCATCCCTAGTCAAAAGGAAAAGAAGTTCATGCCCCCCCCTTGGAGATGAGGGGGGGGGGCCCAGATGGCATGAGTTTCTTTTCCTTTTTTTGACCCTTAGTAACAGAGATGATCCTGCACAGATGAAAGACGGGGGAAATAATTATGCAAAAAAATGTATAGTATGTAAGACACAACATGTGATGTCCAGCGAATAACGTAAAGAACAATTAACCCTTTAACTGAGAGGACATTTTTTTGCCCTCATCAAAGAAAAGGTCAGAAATAATTTTTTTCACTTTTCGCTTGCCTCCATCCCCGCGGTTATAACATTTATGTTTTTACGTCAAATCAGAATTGAAGAGTTCCCCATGCTTTGATTTCTCTTAGCATTTTTGCATTTTACAGTTCTAGTAAAATCTTGATTGTTCTTTTTAAACTTTTTGTAAAACCTTAAACTTTTTATTTCTTTTTTAGAATGTCACTTTTATTTTAAAGGAAAAATTTGACAAAAATCTTTAATAAAGTATTGTATTGCCCCACAAAACTTATACAAATTAGCATTATACATTTATTATGGGATATGTTTATAAAGGGCTTTTTTTCCCTGCACTTCCTACTGCATCAAGGTTTCACTTCCTGAATAACATGGTGATGTCACTTCCTGGATAAAATGGTGATGTCACTTCCTGGATAACATGGTGATGTCACTTCCTGGATAAAATGGTGATGTCACTTCCTGGATAAAATGTTGATGTCACGACCCAACTCCCAGAGCTGTGCGGGCTGTGGCTGCTGGAGAGGATGATGGCAGGGGGACACTGAGGGACACAGGGCACTGGAGGGACACTGAGCATCCCTCTGCCATCATCCTCTCCAGCAGCCACAGCCCACACAGCTCTGGGAGTTGGGTCGTGACATCAACATTTTATCCAGGAAGTGACATCACCATTTTATCCAGGAAGTGACATCACCATGTTATCCAGGAAGTGACATCACCATGTTATCCAGGAAGTGACATCACCATTTTATCCAGGAAGTGACATTACCATGTCATCCAGGAAGTTACATTACCTTTTTATCCAGGAAGTGACATCACCATGTTATCCAGGAAGTGACATCACCATGTTATCCAGGAAGTGAAGCCTTGATGCAGTAGTATGTGCAGGGAAAAAAGCACTTAATAAGCTTTTCCGGTAATAAGTGTATATTAGTGATTTGTATAACTTTAGTGGGGCAATACAATACTTAAAAAAAAATAAAAAATTCGCCCGGACTTCTCCGTTAAAGGGGTTGTCCAGGGAACTTACTTCTATTTAAATATCTCAAGTCTTCCCATACATATAAGCTACTATATATCCTTCCTGGCCGAGTCAGGAACTGTCCTGAGCAGGAGAGGTTTTCTATGGGGATTTGCTGCTGCTCAGGACAGTTCCTGACTCGGCCAGAGATGTCAGCAGAGAGCACTGTTTCTGAATGTAAATAAACAACACTTCCTGAAGGATATATAGTAGCTAGAGATGAGCGAACCTGGAGCATGCTCGAGTCTATCCGAACCCGATCGTTCGGCATTTGATTAGCGGGGGCTGCTGAAGTTGGATAAAGCCCTAAGGTTATGTACAAAACATGAATATAGTCATTGGCTGTATCCATGTTTTCCAGACAACCTTAGAGCTTTATCCAACTTCAGCAGCCCCCGCTAATCAAATGGCGAACGATCAGGTTCGGATGGACTCAAGCATGCTCGAGGTTCGCTCATCTCTAATGTAGCTTATAAGTACTGGAATACTTGAGATATTTAAATAGAAGTAAATTACAAATCTATATAACTTTCTGACACCAGTTGATTTGAAAGAAAAAAAATTTCGCTGGACAACCCCTTTAGGGTATAAACCCACACACCGTATATGCAGCGTATTTACTGCTGCGATACGCAGTAAACTCGCAGCAAACTCGCAGCATTCTAGATCTAAATAATTGAACACAGCATCAAATCTGTACCAACAAATCTGCTGCGTATTTGTTGCATATCTGCTGCGTATACGGTGTGTGGGTTTATACCCTTTAAAGGTATAAATAGTATGGGGCGGGGGTGTTTCATTTTGTAATTTTTTAATTTTGCGCAAACCAAGGAGATTTGCACAATTTTGGACAATTTGTTGATCAGTAAAGAGTCTGTTGAGGAGTGCAGAGGTAGTGAGAGCCTGCACCGAGTTTTAGCCCATCATCTGGTATACAGAGCTATATACCCAGGTTACTAAACCTTTTTAAAGCGAATGTATTATTAGTACATTCAGTGCATAGAAGAGTCAGACGGCACTCATAAATGCAAGGTCTGTTTATTGTGACATGCAATCACCGAACAGAGTGGGAGACAATGTAGTAGGCGGGAGCATTCCACAGGCGTCCTATGTGAGTTGGCAGCTGTTCACACTCCAATTATTCACCACGCCGCATAGTTCATCACGAGATTAGGAGCAGTGCCGGGTTTTCTTCTCTACTTGCCTTGCATTACTATTAGTACATTCGCCTTAAATTTAGCACATGGATAGAACGGTGCTGGCGCAGGGAAGACGATGCCGCAGTCCTTTTTTTTGAACCAAGGCCCAGTTTCTCGTGTATATCGCCGTTCTATTCCTGGGTACTGGCCATGGCTGAGACACTGAGGCGGGCAGGCCCGCCCCCAATGGGAGGAACCCCCAGCCTGGCCAGTGCCCAGGAATAGTGCGGCTCTGTATGCGAGAACCGGGCCGCGGTTCAAAAAAAGGATCCCGAGCCAACGCTGTTCTATCCATGTGCAAAATTTAAGGCAAATGTGTGGTGTCCCACCATGGGTGTTTTGTATCTCTCCTGTGCACCTCTCAAAAAAGCTTCTTACTCCAGGTTAAGTGGTGATGAAGGTATTTTTGTAGTTTCACCACTAGATGTCAGTATCGTTTATATATGTATTCTTATGAATTGCACAGCTAAGAAAGGTAATGGGTTAATGTTTTCTGTGTACCATGTGTTCTTAATGTCCAACAGGAGGTGCTCTCTACTTCTGACCTATCTCTTTCTTTCTTTATTTTTTTTGCACACAATTCTTCCCACCACTCACAGGGTAGATTACTTAGCCCCTCTAGGAAGTAGCTACTTGGTGGATGAGGTGTAGCGTCAGTTCTTACGCAGACTCTCACAGAGAAAGGACACACAGAGCAAACGTCCCTGCTGTAGCCAAGCCAGGGCCTGGCTCCTGCCAGGACCCTTGTCTGGGAGCAAAGTTTAGTTCGGAGAGGCTAGTCTGAGACACACGTGTATACAGATGCAGCTAGAGATAACCTGTTCTTCCAGTATTCCTACTATATCTACTATGCAGTGCTAAACGCTACAAAGGAAGAAGAGTCTAGGAACATCCTAACCCACACCGTGAACCAGTCTAAAAAGTGCAGGGCAGTATCCTAATATACAAGAGGACATAGCTAGGATAGGACAAAGCTACCAAGGAAGGGCTACGTATCCTATCTCGCAGCACAGGTAAATAGGACACCCCTGGGAGCTTAGCTTCAACCAGACAACCATGACTGGGGCTAAAGGTAAAGACGCACATACACTTTAAAGCCCCGCCTGGAGATCTAGGATACATCTACCAGATTACTAGACAGGCCACTGAGACTCCTTGGTGAGCCTGAGTGAAGCATCCGCTGGCCCTTTAAAGCAGAGAGTGTCCCTTCACTTTCCCAGGTTAACCGATGGCTGACAATTGGCTCTGGGTATCGCTTTAATCGTACTAACACGTGGAAAAAAATTCATGGCTTTAGTAGGGAAAAAGATAAGTAGAATTATTAGAATGTACTATATGAGTTGATTGTGGTTTCAAGGCCTCTGCTTCCTGTCATTCAATGGAAAACCTTCATACAGTATGTTCACTTCCAGTAGAACCATTATAACCACTATCATCAGAGCCCCAGAAAAGCCGCCATAGCCTTGACTTGACTATTTTCTTTCAAGACTATGCTGTACGGTATGACGTCAAGTATGAATGTGCCAAAGGAGAATGTTCTTTTGAAGAAGATAAACCCTCGAAAAATTTATTTTTGCCTTCTGCCATAGTCTTTTGTATAGCCGGGTTCCTAACATTTTATCTTCAGAGCCTCAGCTGTGGCGGCGATGAACATCTCCGAGCTCCAGTCCAGTCCCTAATAAATATTGATTAAAACCTATCTGCCTTTAGTGTCCCGCTGTTCGGCATTACCCTCCAAAATAGATGGTTACATAAATTGTAAATTGACTGTTTGCTCGGGGCTATGAATAGCTTTTCACCAATGCTTTGTCATAGCCAACAATCGGCTCAATGAGAACCGCAAGTCGAAATTTACCTCGGTTACTATACGCCTGATGCGGAATTAGAAAAAAAAAAACCTGGAGTTTTCAGAATGTATCTCTGTACATCAAAGACCACAATGATTGGCTTCATTTTCGACAATTTTCTCGGAACACAAGAGGTGACTGGATGTATTATCTTCTCTTCTTGGTAATAATTGTTTTCCCCACTTTTTGGACAATTGAGCTTATGGTCTATTCAGTTGTATTGTTATCACGCTGTGAGTTTTCGACTATTGAGACTGTTACATGAGCAGCGGGATTTTCTCGTCTGTTAGATAAACCTATTTAAGGGAAATATATACCTATTATTATATTACCTTATTTTTAGGGTGAAATACTGTGCTGAATTTTATGATATTATAATCAGTATTTTGACAATATATAATAGAATAAAAAGATAAAATTCTGGTTGTCCATGTCCATCTTTAGGGGAAGCTTACTGAATCTATATTTATATTTGTAATGGAATTTAAAGTATATAAGTGTATACAGTAAGCTCCCCCTAGTGGTGGCTTCAAGAAGCTAGAATTTTATCATTTAGAGAAGTCTGGTGCTGGGGCAAAAAATTTTTTGGGGGGTAGGGCATGGGGGAACATAATAGAGAGGGTATATTTACCCATCCTGATGCCCGTGTAGCACCATAACCCGCTCCTGAACCCTGCTGTCAGCCTGCATATCTCCCCTGCTGCTAAGATAAAATTCTGGCTGTCCATGTCCATCTTTAGGGGAAGCTTACTGAATATATATTGTATTTGTAATGGAATTTAAAGTATATAAGTGTATACAGTAAGCTCCCCCTAGTGGTGGCTTCAAGAAGCTAGAATTTTATCATTTAGAGGAGAAGTCTGGCGCTGGGGCAAAACATTTTTTTTGGGGTAGGGCATAATAGAGAGGGTATATTTACCCATCCTGATGCCCGTGTAGCACCATGACCCGCTCCTGAACCCTGCTGTCAGCCTGCATATCTCCCCTGCTGCTAAGTCATGACCCAACTGATGGATATCCCACTCAGCCAGTCAGTTACTGGGGCAGGACACTGCTGCAGTCACTGATTGGCCGGCTAAATCCCACCCCTTGGTGATGTTTCAGCCAGGTGGCGTAGCCCGAAGTCGGGAGAAAGTGACATCCGGTGGGGTTCAGGAGACCGGTAATGTGGCGCAGGGCGGGCACGTGGTCCGATAAGTATACTTTCTTTAATCTGTTCCCCCACCCCCTGCCCAAAATTATTTTTTACCCCCACACCAGACTTCTCCTTTAACTCTATGGTTGTACTAAATAGGACATGCCACATGATGAAGCAGCTATAGACCGCCAAAGAGCTTTTCTAGTAGTTTGTGGCTATTCTGAGCTTTGTGTTCTTTCGACCTGCTGGAGCCTTAAAAATAGCAACTTTACTGTGAGCTGGTTAGTGCGGGGCACAAACTTTTAAAATCTATTCTTGTTACACCTGTATTTACACAAGGGACATCTGTCCTGAGCTTTATGGGTGCCGAGAGATGAAAGGGAAGCGTTGATTTACCTTTGAAGAACAGTGTAGTCAGACTGGCTCAGTTTGAAGGTACACAGCTCAGGCTTTTTGCACATGCTCAGACCAGCTCCCATTCTCAGGCCCAGATTTATCAAAGGGTGTAAAATATACACTGATATAAACTACCCACTGCAACCAATCACAGCTTTTCTTTAATTTTACCAGAGCTGAAAGCTTAATTGGTTGTTATGGGCAGTTTACACCAGTGTATATTTTACACCCTTAAATAAATCTCCCCCTCTGTGTTTTGTCTTGCTGTATCTGTTACTAGAGACAGTTTTCCCCTAACAACAGACAGAAGACAGCAGATTTCAGGGAATGGGGGGCACCTAGTCACCTGCACATGTTAATCCTGGGTAGCACAGATCAGGGCCATTTTAATACATTGGTGGGCCCAGTGCACAGCCCTCAAAGAGTGGCCCCCCCCCCTTCCCTTTCGGCACATTGTATAATGTACTGAATTTGCCCCCACACTGTATCAAGAGCCCCAATACATACAGTAGTTACCTTATAACACTATTTCCACAATACAGTAATTACATATTACATAAAAACTGCACTAAACAAAACAAAAAGATATCACCAATGATACCATTACATAATACCGCCACACCATGACCCCTAACACTACAACCCTATAACAGAGTGCAGTTACATCCAGTGACTCACCAGGGGCGTCTTCTTCGATCAGAGTCTGTCACCTTTTCTTTTTCTCTCCATCCAGCCTGGGCCACCTTGAAGTCTTCTCCTGGCTGTGAATCTTCTCTCCAGAATCTGCCAGACAAATATTTTAGGCTCCAACACATACAGTAGTTAGGTCCCTTGTACCCCTATACAGTAGTTACACCCCTCTGTACCCCTACATAGTTACACCCCTCTGTGCCTCCATAGTTTTAAGGTGTCCCTATAGTATATAGACACTCATGTGCTCCTCCAGTTATATACAGCCCTCCTGTGCGCTCCCCCATTAGTATATAGTCCCCCTGTGCTCTCCCACAATAGTATATAGCCCCCCTATGCTCTTCCACAATAGTATATAGCCCCCCTGTGCTCTCCCCCAATAGTATATAGCCCCCCTGTGCTCTCCCCAATAGTATATAGCCCCCCTGTGCTCTCCCCCATAGTATATAGCTCCCCTGTGCTCCCCCATAGTATATAGCCCCCTGTGCTCCCCCTCCCATATAACATTTAAAAAAACAAACACTTTTACTCACCTAGGTCCCCGCGTTCCTCTTCTCTTCCCTCTTGTGGCCGCACTTCCTGCGATCACAAGAGGCTGCACTCCCCTTACCCTTGCGCCGACGCTCTAGTGACGTTGGGCGCTAGAGAGAGAGTGTGGCCTCTTGTGACCGCAGGCTGACCCTGACAGGCTGGTGGCCAGAGCCCTGTGCGACCGCAGTGGTCGCACATAGCAATGGCCGGCCTGCTCGGGGGGGCCCCTTTAACCAGTGGGCCCGGTGCACGTGCACCATGTGCCCTCTGGTTAAAGCGGCCCTGGCACAGATGGGCAGCATGTTGACTCAGTGGGCAGCACAGTGGTGTACACGTGGGTTTTCTCATGGTTCTTCAGTTTCCCCACACTCTCCAAAACATACAGAGAGGTAAACTTTGATTGTAAGCCCTAATGGAGACAGGGACCGATTTAAGCAATATTTAGAGGTAAAGCACTGTAGAAAAAGTTGGCACTATATATTTTAAAAAAATATTACTGATAGAATTTTTTTCCTCTGCAGAAAGTTCTGCAATTTGTCATGACCTAGCTGTTACTAGAGACAGATTTTCCCTGACAACAGGCACTGGACAGTAGACTGCAGGTAAGTGAGACATCTAGTGGCTAATTCTTTAGAGCTTTTTTTCTGGGGTTACAAGTCCCTTCTGGCTATTGAAGTGATTTATAAATGTGAGGAATCACCTAGGCACATGACCATATAACATGAAAGGAGGTTGTTAGCTTATTTAAAATGTGCCCATCCCACCCTGGGTCCTTGCCCCCATAGGAGCTACCCATTGTACATATTGTGCTTAGACTCCAAGTTATGAACGAATACTTATTTTCGGACTTTCTGCCAAACTTTTTTGTTGGCAGGAAGAATGAAAAGCGATGAGCGAAAAAGAGCTTGTACGGTTCACAACGAAGCTGAAACCAGCAACCTTTCTGCTTTCCCTTCACTTCCATTGATTGGTACAATTATTCTCCTGTACGGATATCAACCAGTTGCCCTTTTCTCCTACGTGTGACAAATTGAATAACTTCCTGTCTGCGCCATCAGCCCCATCCCAGGTGTAGGATCAAACTGTGCAGGCAGCCATTCCGAAATAATCCACTCGTATAATGAGCCTTCTTCAACGCTCCAAATAGAGATGGAAATGTCAATTCTACCTCTCTAAGTACTTACGTTGCATGCAAGGACGTAAAACCATTAGTAAAAGTCGGTCTAATGCCATGGCGCCTCACAACCAATTAATCACTTGTCTCATTGCGGTAAATCTCCCAGCCGCCATCCATTGGCAAATCTCATTTTAGCTGAAGAGGTAAATATTTTAGATGAAAAGAAGGTTAAGTACTCTGCATCCAAATGATATAATCACCACGCGTAAACAAGCCGAATGCGGGGCCAATGGATGACGTAGAGAGAGCCATAGATAGGCTTTCCGGAACTTGGTTTTTGTCTTAGCCCTGTATCTTTGCCAATTGGTTTATTGGTACCCTGTAGCTCCTCTAGCTATGTCACTGGAGTAGAATATTTACACAGTATTTTTTGTTAACTTGAGAGTCAAGAGCATTGGGTAACTTTTTTTTTTTTTCATTATGAAATTATAAAAATTTTTTCAAATAAGAACAACAGTACAATGAAACGCCAATTAGGCACGGGTCACAAATCACATAAACAACGTGAAAACATTACAACAAACGGAAATTAAACAGCAAATAACAAGAAGGAGACATCACAGAACTCCCACAGACATCTGGGGCATTATAAAAAGAGGTGCAGGGATCGGGCTAACACCCGAAACAACATGAAACTAGGGGGAAGAAAAAGGGGACAGAGGAGAACAGGGAGAAGAAGGGAGAGAAAAGAGGGGAAAAAAGGGGGGAGGGATGAGAACTTAGGGCCCTATTCCACGGGACGATTATCGTTCGCATAATCGTTAACGATAGACGATCCAAACGACCGCTATTGCGAAAGACCTGACATCGTTCACCCATTTACATGGAACGTTGATCGTTACTTATGATCGTTCTCGCGGTCGTCTTGTCATCGCTTTTGGCTTTGTCACTACTGCCAATGACCGAAAGACATCTTATTCAATGCAAACGATAAAAATAGGTCCAGGTCTTATTAAACGATCAACGATTTCTCGTTCGGTCGTTAATCGTTAACTGCTATTCAAACAAATGATTATCGTTTAGATTTGGACGACTTAACGATAATCTGAACGATAATCGTCCCGTGGAATAGGGCCCTAAGAGAAAGCCTGCCACATCACTGTGCTAAAAGAGATTTGTATACATCCGTATCGGTAAATTGGTCCCAATAGAACCAGGTGCTAAAAAGGGAGAGGATCAGTGGTACAATTGTGCCGTGAGGTCTTCCATACGCTTGATATCCTCAACCTTACGTATCCATATAGAGATCCTGGGAGAATGCATAGATCTTGCCGAGTTAATCAGGTGACGGAGAACAGAATGGAGGTAGGTTCTAAGAGAGATGTCCGATATGTGCAAGAGGAAGAGTGCAGGGGTGAAGGGGAGTTAGCCGTCCGTGAAAGTCGAGGTGATACGCCACACCTCCTTCCAAAAAGGGGCCAACTTGGGACAGCTCCAGAAAGTGTGTAGGAGCGAACCTTTTCCCCCACAGTTCCACCAGCACAATGGAGAAGCTTTCGGAAAAATCCGGTGGATACAGGTAGGGACATGGTACCAATGGGAGAGTAGTTTATACCCCGCTTCTTGAAGACGGGGGGAAATGGAAGAGGAATGAGTGCAGGTATACACCTAGCATTGCGTAACTTACCCATTTATGGTGGATGGTCGAAAGGAGTTCATGTTGGATTTTACCCGACATCATCTGTCCATTGAGGGTTGGGAGGTTGTCATACAGGTTCAGTCAACTTTAGTCTAAGGTGTATGGGCATCTTAAGTATTTAGTCCCAGATTTTGGTTCTCATCAAGACATTGGCCCGGTGGCATACATAGATAAGAGGATGGCTCTTAACAAAGATCTGAAGGGTGTTGCCATTTTGTTGCTAGACTTTGCTAACCGAGACAGAATGCCTTGATGTTTGTCTCCTCTTCCATGTTTTTTCCATTCGGCCAATTTCGCACCCATTGGTCTGTGTAGAGAGAGGGGGTTCAGCCTAGGATCCAATAGGGGCCAAATAGTACCAGGACCCCTTTCTTCAAAGTCACATTGTATGCCCCCATGTTTCTCTGTTGCATATACAGATCTGTGCAGCCACCATTGTCTAGTTATATAGGACCAGTTACAGCCACTGCAAACCTGTTCTTATATTGTATAGTGAAGTTCTTTGGTCTGTCTTCCTTTGGTCGTAGCTCTGTTGTTTCCTATTATCCCCGGCAGCACATTCTTATGGAGTAAAAATATGAGTAAACAAAGTCATACTTGTAACGTCGCATATAGAACATTCAGCTGTAGCCTTGATGTTACAGACATCCTAGGAGGAGATCTGGACCAATTCCTGTGAGAAGGTAAAGTACACGGAACACAAAGAACAATGATAGGACTCATACAGTAGAAATGCAAACAACATGTGTAAGTATTACAGAACATAGAGGTTAATAAAGTCACATTCCCCGGGTGCTGAATGAGGTTCCTTCATATGTAACCATCACCAATAATAGGCACTATCATAGTCATCATACATCATCATCACCAATAGTCAGCACCATCATATCCATCATACATCATTACCAATAGTGGGCACCATAATATTCATCATTACCAATAGTGGGCACCATCATTTCCATCATACATCATTACCAATAGTGGGCACCATAATATTCATCATTACCAATAGTGGGCACCATCATTTCCATCATACATCATTACCAATAGTGGGCACCATCATTTCCATCATGCATCATTACCAATAGTGGGCACCATCATTTCCATCATACATCATTACCAATAGTGGGCACCATCATATTTATCACACATCATCATTACCAATAGTGGGCACCATCATATCCATCATACATCATTACCAATAGTGGGCACCATTATATCCATCATACATCATTACCAATAGCGGGCACCATTATATCCATCATACATCATTACCAATAGTGGGCACCATTATATCCATCATACATCATTACCAATAGTGGGCACCATCATATCCATCATACATCATTACCAATAGTGGGCACCATCATTTCCATCATACATCATTACCAATAGTCGGCACCATCATATCCATCATACATCATTACCAATAGTGGGCACCATTATATCCATCATACATCATTACCAATAGTGGGCACCATCTTAATAATCATCATTACCTATAGAGAGCGCCATCATATTCATCATCATTATCAATGGTGGGAACCATCATATACATCATCATTACCAATAGTGGGCACCATCATATCCATCATACATCGTTACCAATAGTGGGCACCAAAAGTTGGACCCCAATATGAGCCTCCGCCATGTTTCATTCATAATACTAATGTCTATTCATAGGCCCAGGTGGTCCTAACAAAAACACGCCAGACCCACTTACCCCCTCATGGCTTGGTATTTGGTATATTTTTGGTATATTTTTGTAATGACAAGGGCTCGGTTAACCTCAGCTGCTATACGTGACTAAATAAAGGTTACGCTTTTCCGAATGATGAGCGCAATAGTATCCGCCATTCATATCTATGAGTCATATTGAAAACCTTGATCACTATAAGTGCGCTCTTCTCAGTTTATGCACCTGCCTCCTCTGACGGTCACAAGTAACCCTGAGGAAAGTCGCCATAGCAACCATAGCACTATCAGTCAGGTCACAGGTCAGGCCCTACTTGTTAGAAGGGCCCCCTGACAATAAGCTGATCATGGGGTGTTCCACGCTGGGACCTCCAGCGATCATCTGTGATCTGTGGTGAAACCTGACAGCAAGTATTCAATTTCTCTGCAGCACCTCCACAGGGGAAAAGAGGTATTACACATTGTCCATACAAATCAATAGGTTGTCTGTGTAATGCAGGAAAAGACAGGTCCTCCAGAGAGAGGGGCACTCTCCTTTCTGTCCAAGGCTGCGTGCACACTACGGAATTGCCGCGTATAAACCGCGGCGTATTCCGTCGCTCGTCCCCGCACGCGGCGGCGTGCTTTTCCGCCGGTGCCATAGACACTGTTCTGTGCACGGACGGACTACGCGTTCCGTCGAAAGAATTGACATGTCAATTCTTTCGACGGAACGCGTAATCCGCCCGTGCACAGAACAGTGTCTATGGCACCGGCGGAAAAGCACGCCGCCGCGTGCGGGGACGAGCGACGGAATACGCCGCGGTTTATACGCGGCAATTCCGTAGTGTGCACGCAGCCCAAGAGATGAGTACCCTGCTCAGAATACCCTAGGACGGTATAAGAAAAAAGTTTTCTAAACTGACCAATCCCTTTAAGTACCTCATTCATTCTTCACTCCCTTTCTTCCTTCCATTTAGTTCACCCCTTTATGGTGCGTTCACACCTACAGGATCTGCAGCTGATTTTCTGCAGCAGATTTTATTTAAATAACTGAACACAGCATCAAATCTGCTGCAGATCTGCTGCAAATCCTGTAGGTGTGAACGCACCCTGAAATTCCTCGTCTTTCCTTCTTTGCTTCCTTCTTCTCTCTCTCTCTAAACAAATGGGATCTGTTCAGTTCATGGTTGCTCACTTTCTCTGCTGTAAAATTGACCAGGTTTTTTTATTAAAAAAACATGGCTGCTTCTGTCCATAATCAGCCCCATTCCCCTCCATGGTGTAAGAATACTAGCAGTATGAATAGTTGCAGAGCTTTAAGGCCATATTCCACGAAACGATTATTGTTCGTATTCGGCCGATATCGGCCGCTACGGACGATAATCGTCCCGTGGAATAGAGTGCAACGATCAGCCGACATCGTTCATGTCGGCTGATCGTTGCAGTCGCTTGTTTTTCAACATGTTGAAAAACAAGCGACTGATATAGCAGCGATCTGCTGCCGTCGCTCCATTGAATAGGAGCATCGGCAGCAGACGCTGCTATATCCTATGGGCTGCCCGGATGATCAGCGATCAGCGATCAGCTCCCCGCTGCCCCTCCCGCACTCACCCGTTCGCTGCAGCCGCGCTGAATAGCGGCGGCAGCGAGCGGGGAACGAGGAGCAAACGAGCGCTGAGAGCGCTCGTTTGCTCCTCTAACGACCCGTGTAATAGGCCCATTACCTATTGCTGCCACCTTTCTGGGGTTCTAGTAATGGCTCTCCATACTCAAATGCCCCCAGGGCTTAGTAGTAGTACCTGCAGGATGATTAGTAAGTAATCACTTACAGGATGAGTGAGCAACTAATTAGGATATTTAGGAATGATAGGAGTAGTACTCACAAAGTCATACATACTAATCCCTAACCTGCAAAATACACATATGTCCTGCTCATTCCTTCATGCTCCCTGCAGTCTCTATCAGTCCTTGTGTTTCCCATCCTCTTCATTCCTGCTATAATGTGCCTGCACTTACACTCAGCTATAGACACTGCTGCTATAATGTGCCTGCACTTACACTCAGCTATAGACACTGCTGCTATAATGTGCCTGCACTTACACTCAGCTATACACACTGCTGCTATAATGTGCCTGCACTTACACTCAGCTATACACACTGCTGCTATAATTTCCTGCACTTACACTCAGCTATACACACTGCTGCTATAATGTGCCTGCACTTACACTCAGCTATACACACTGCTGCTATAATGTGCCTGCACTTACACTCAGCTATAGACACTGCTGCTATAATGTGCCTGCACTTACACTCAGCTATACACACTGCTGCTATAATGTGCCTGCACTTACACTCAGCTATACACACTGTTGCTATAATGTGCCCGCACTTACACTCAGCTATACACACTGCTGCTATAATGTGCCTCATTTACACTCAGCTATACACACTGCTGCTATAATGTGCCTGCACTTACACTCAGCTATACACACTGCTGCTATAATGTGCCTGCACTTACACTCAGCTATAGACACTGCTGCTATAATGTGCCTGCATTTACACTCAGCTATAAGCACTGTTGCTATAATGTGCCTGCACTTACACTCAGTCATTTACACTGCTGTATAGGAAAGTTTCTGTCACTGTCCTCCTATACAGCTCTGTGATTCTCCCTTCCTGGTTTGTCCATGCTGAACACCTCTTCCCCATTGCTGTGACCACACAGACCTCTGACAGCAGCCCTGCTTCTCTATTCTAGCCTGTTGTACTACGCTACTACCTTATGGGGATCTACAGCTCCATCCTATATCTACAAACTGCTGCTGTTTTTTTCATTCTTATGCAATTACCATACATTATACACCACATGCTGGTTGCTATACTGTACAGTAACTCATAATATCACATATTCAGCTGTTTCTCATTGTTTCATTTGTTTTACATGTTATTCTGAATAATAAATCATTATTTTTGGGGCCGTGGAACCAATTGTCTACATTTCTATTTCTTATGGGAAAATTTGCTTTGGTCTAAGAGTGGATTTGGATTACAAGCACGGTCCCGGAACAAATTATGCTCATATATATATATATATATATATATATATATATATATATATATATCTTCTCAAGCTCACAGCAGCCATTTTGTATCCCTTTATATAACACGTCCCCGGGCCATTGTTATAAAACAGACTTTTCTGGAACTCGTCCAGCAGACGACATTGAGCAATGGAGAATTTCTGTTTTCTTGGTTTTTCTGGTTTTTCAGCTATTTGAGTCAGGTAAAAGGAGGGCAGGTGACACTAAATATCTAGGTCACTGTATCAGCATTGATAGGATGTAAAACAGTGTCCCCTAATCTAAGGATCATTGGCTCCTGCCAAACTACAACTCCCATAGAGTTACCAGGGCATGATGGGAGTTGTAGTTTTGCAACAACTGGAGAGCCACAGTTTAACTATATGCTTGCAAATCCCCCCCGACATATGTGTGACTGATGACATATGGTAACACCTATCACTGATAGAATATCATGGCATCTTTGTAATGGATATAAAATATTTGTTTTTTTTTAGCAATTATTCAGTTAAAGAGAGAAAAAAATGTTTCAGAATCACCTGGTGTCAGAAACATATACAGATTTGTAAATTATTTCTATTAAAAGAATGAATCCAGTACTTATCAGCTGCTGTATGTCCTGCAGGAAATGGTGTACTCTTTCCAGTCTGACACAGTGCTCTCTGCTGCCACGTCTGTCCATGTTTGGAACTGTCCAGAGTATCAGTAAATCCCCATAGAAAATCTCTCCTGCTCTGGACAGTTCCTGACATGGACAGAGGTGGCAGCAGAGAGCACTGTGTCAGACTAGAAAGAATACACCCACTTCCTGCAGGACATACAGCAGCTGATAGGTATGGGAAAACTTGAGATTTTTGAATAGACGTAAATTACAAATCTATAAAACTTTCTGAAACCAGTTGATTTGAAAGAAAGATTTCGCCGGAGTACCCCTTTAAGAATAAGACATCAATACCAGATCTATGGGCTGCAGTGTATTAATTTGTCTCTTTGTAGACCTATTATACAACCGCATTATTACTCCCATTGAATCGCTTCGGGATGTCTCATACTAACCTATTTGTTGCCGACATACAGTATAAGTGCAGCGTTATAGGATATAATGGGAGGAGGAGTCCTTTCTCAGCATTTCACCTGTTTGTAATTAATATTATATAAAGAGCAAAAGTTTATGATCTGACTAAGAACTCAATAGACTATAATAAGTCAGGAATACAGTAATAAGGCTTGAATGCCGGGAGCACTGTCCATAGGTGCGGTGTCTCTAGTTTGGCTCAATCTGGGCTGTGATTCAGGAATCTCCCCTTAGGTGGCAGCAGAGAGCCGGGTTTCTTGCCTTTTATATTCTTATGTGATATCCTTCCCCCATCTGCTGGACGTTGCGGATAGCACGTGGGGACGTCATTCCTTTTAGGTTACATTTGTCACTTTGTAATGTTATATAAGATATCGGCAGCTGTGTCACATTTTATACTCAGCAGGAAGATGATTGAATCCTGGTCACAGGCAATGAGGATACAACATTGTGATATAAAAGTATAGATATGCTTAGACTGGGTTCACACTGTGTTTTCAGCATCTGTTTATCGGATCCGTTTTTTTAACGGTCAAAAAAGTATTGTCACCAGTACTTTATTGTGCGTCAAAAATGGAAGTCAATGGAAAAACGGATCAAAAACGGATGCACACAAATGCATCCGTTTTTTGCAATCCATTTTTTTTTGCAAAAAACGGATCCGTTAAACGGATGCTGAAAACGCAGTGTGAACCTAGCCTTATAAAGGAAATGCAGTAGAAGGGAAATTGTTGCAGGGCATTTAAAGTGGCTGTATCACTGCATCTAGAGGATGATGATGATGAGCTGTGAACGCTGGGGAAAGTTGTAGGTGGATATATACTGATCAACCATAACATGTACGGGACTTTAATGCTGCCCGAACCACAAGTCATCAGTCCTGTCCTGGCAAAGTGCATGCCAGGGCCGTTTCTAGGTAGTTTTGACTACAGGGCGAATCTTGCTAAAGCGTTGGGGCGTTGTTGCTATGAGTGAAGAATCAATGTTATTCAACCATTTTCAACTGGAGGCAAAAAAAAATAAAAAATCAATTAGTGACTCAGAGGTGAAGACATCTTTGACCTGAGGCCTCACTTTCCTTTTCCTCTTCTTCTGGCCCGGACCACCATAATGATTTCTTGCAGCAACAATTCATGTTTTCTGAACCTGCCACACAGACATCTTAGGCTCCGCACTTTTACAACAACTTCCACTTTTTTTGTGTCATGTGCAGTAAAGTCCGTAGATATGCATACCTCCCAACTTTTGCAAAGAGCAACATGAGCAACCCTCCATAGCCACGCCCCCATAGCAACCCTCCATAGCCACGCCCCCATAGCGACCCTCCATATCCACTTCCCTACAGTCACCACATGCTGCTGACTGAATAGTGCCCGATATAGTATCCAATCCCCCTAAAAATGCCCTATATAGTATCCAATCCCCCATATAGCGCCCCACATAGTAGCCAATCCCCCATCTCGCACCCCACATAGTAGCCAATCCCCCCATTTGTGTGGCCCGACCAGAAAAGCAATAAACCAGTAACTCACCTGTCCGCCGGTCCCAGCAGCTCCTCTCCCGGCAGAGCGCGCACTCCCGTCATCCTTCAGGCGGGCAGCGGGGTACAGAGACACTGACTGTGCCGGAAGTAATTCATGATAGAGGCTGCAGGTCACTTCCGGTACAGTCAGGATGATGGGAGGGCACGCTCTGCCGGGAGAGGAGCTGCTGGGACCGACGGACAGGTGAGTTACTGGTTTATTGTTTTTTTGGTCAGGCCACGTATAATGCGGGACACTGGGTGTCGTTCCGGGACCGTGGGACAGCACCCCGAAAACGGGACTGTCCCGTGGAATCTGGGATGGTTGGGAGATATGGTTATGTGGGTTGCCCCCTCTATCTCCTGCTGTGCCCCCAATATAGCAATAATGCCCCCTGCTGTGCCTCCATATAGTAATAATGCCCCCCTGTGCTCTGTCTCCATAGTAATAATCCTCCCCTGTGCCTCCATATACAGTGGTACCTCGGTTCTCGAACTTAATTGGTTCCGGAAGGCAGTTTGATAACTGAGCAGTATCTTCCTATAGGAAATAATGTAAATGTGATTAATTGGTTCCAGCAGCCACCAATAATTACCTACAATACTCATTTATTACACTGATAAGTGCTCAGTATAATCACTACAGTACAGTACAGAACAGCACTATACTGTACAGGACATTACACATAAGAAATGTTCATCAGAACCAGCAATTATAGTACAGTAGTCACTAACTCCTCCCCAACCTTTACTGTATAGCGTCCCCCCCATCCAAGCACTGTAATGTATGGGAGATGGTGGTGCACTGCCTGTACTACTACTGCACTGTATATGCACTCCAGCAGTCTTGAACAGCACTGTACAGTATGTGAAGCCTCACCACTGCTTAACTCGCCAGGTACAACCCACCATCCACGCTCGCAAAAACGTTCAAAAACCGAGGAAAGTTCGAATTCTAAACACTACTTCTGGGTAAATTGTTGTTCGAGTTTGAGTTCCAAAGCGTTTGAAAACCGAGGTATTACTGTAATAATAATCCCCCCTGTGCTCTGTCCCCTTAGTAATAATCCTCCCCTGTGCTCTGTCCCCATAGTAATAATCCCCCTGTGCTCTGTCCCCATAGTAATAATCCCCCTGTGCTCTGTCCCCATAGTAATAATCCCCCCTGTGCTCTGTCCCCATAGTAACAATACCCCCTGTGCTCTCTCCCCATAGTAATAATCCCCCCTGTGCTCTGTCCCCATAGTAACAATACCCCCTGTGCTCTCTCCCCATAGTAATAATCCCGCCTGTGCTGTCCCCAATAGTAATAATCCCCCCTGTGCAGTCCCCAATGGTAATAATCCCCCCTGTGCAGTCCCCAATAGTAATAATCCCCCTATGCAATCCCCATAGTAACAGTCCCCCCTGTTCTCTGTCCCTACAGTAATAATCCTCCCCTGTGCTCTGCCCCATAGTATTAACCCCCCTGGGCTTTGCCCCAAAGTAATAATCCCCATCGTGCTTTCCCCATAGTAATAATCCTCCCTCCCATGTTCGGTCCCATAGTAATAATCCCCCATGTTCGGTCCCATAGTAATAATCCCCCCCATGTTCGGTCCATAGTAATAATTCCTCTCCCATGTTCTGCCCCATAGTATTAATCCCTCTCCCATGTTCTGCCCCATAGTATTAATCCCTCTCCCATGTTCTGCCCCATAGTATTAATCCCCCCTCCCATGGTCTGCCCCAAAGTATTAATCCCCTCTCCCATGTTCTGCCCCATAGTATTAATCCCCCCTCTCATGTTCTGCCCCATAGTATTAATCCACCTCCCATGTTCTGCCCCATAGTATTAATCCACCTCCCATGTTCTGCCCCATAGTATTAATCCCCCCTCCCATGTTCTGCCCCATAGTATTAATCCCCCCTCCGATGTTCTGACCCATAATAATACTGCCCCCCCCCTTCATTGCCAAACACAAAACACACACAACAACAACAACAACAAAAACATTATACTTACCTTATTCCATACAGCGGGTCCCTCTCTCCCTCTGTTGATCTTCTCCGGCCTGTGAGGAGCAGGGCTATCCTCCAGCAGGTGCAATGACGTCATGTCAAGGCGCCTGCTGGAAAGAGATGTGTGCGGGGGCAGAAGCAACGGCATGTCAGGTAATGGGCGGCTGAGCACGGTCTCTGGGGGAGCTGCGGTCCGACAGGAGGTGATCTGCGCAGGGGATGGGGCAAAGGGGCAGGTGGTGGGGCGGGTGGAGAGGCACATAATGCGGCGGGTGGGGGCGTGCGGCTAGGTGAGGTCTGGGGATGTGCCACGAGCACCCCCTAGCTGTCGGCGCCCTGTGCGGTTGCCTGGCCCGCCCGTCGCTAGAAGCGGCTCTGGTGCATGCAGAGTCTCCCCTGATGTCTGTATAATACATATTAGCATTAGAATAGACATTTCACTTAGGTAAGCTGTCTGTGTCAGCAGTGCTGCAGCCTCCCCTGAGGCTAACGATGTCTGTGCAGCCCTTGCTGCCCGATTATTGGCCCTGGTAATAGCTCAGGAAACTAGCGCCGAACTAGCAGATCAGCTCTCGTTTACTGTTTATTATCGGCCCGTGTAATACGACCCTTACTCATTTGGTCAGAATTGAATTCACATCCTCTTACACTTGCAGTAAATCATTCCAACAGCAGATGGCGATGTTACTCTATAGAAATCAGTGACAATCCCTCCTCTACATGAACAATTTCTTGAACTTTCTGAGCTTAAAATTCTTCTTGTTCTAGAACTATAGTGCTACATCAGCCATGTTTTGGTCAGTTTAGTCACAGACTGACCTGAACTTCAATGAACGCTACATTCTCTCTTTTTCGGTTTCTCAATTTTTATCTGTTTCTTTTCAACTAAAAAATAGGGGGTGGGGGTAATGCAATTATTCCAATGTAACCCTATAGGCTTCATGCATATGTTTTTATCTGACTGTGGAATGTTTTATTGGATATATATTTCATTTATAGCATGGATTGGAGCATTGCATAATCCTGCCTGTAGGGGTCACTGTTCTCTCTAATCTTCACTGTTAAAGGGGTTGTCCAAGGAAAATCTTTTTCTCTCAAATCAACTGGTGTCAGAAAGTTATATAGATTTGTAATTTACTTCTATTTAAAAAGTCTACAGTCTTCCAGTACTTATCAGCTGCTGTATGTCCTGCATGAAGTGGTGTAGGCTTTCCAGTCTGACACAGTGCTCTCTGCTTCCACCTCTGTCCATGTCAGGAACCGTCCAGAGCAGGAGAGCTTTTCTATGGGGATTTGTAGCTGCTCTGGACAGTTCCTGACATAGACAGAGGTGGCAGCAGAGAGCACTGTGTCAGACTGGAAAGAATACACCACTTCCTGCAGGACATACAGCAGCTGATAAGTACTGGAAGACTGGAACATTTTAAATAGAAGTAAATTACAAATCTATATAACTTTCTGAAACCAGTTAATTTAAAGAAGAAAAAAAAATATTTTAGCTGGAAAACCCCTTTATGGTGCGTTCACACCTACAGGATCTGCAGCTGATTTTCTGCAGCAGATTTCATTTAAATAACTGAATACAGCATCAAATCTGCTGCAGATCCTGTAGGTGTGAACGCACCCTTAAAGGACAACTCCCGCGGGACCCCAAAAAAAAAAAAAACACAGACACACACAGACACCATACTCACCATCTCTCCGGTGACGATCGCCACTCGATTCGCCCGCCGTCCGCCTCTCCGTCGCCGCCTTTCGCCGCCTTCCGCCATGTCTCCAACTTTCGGGTCCAGGGGATGGAAAAGGCTGCCAGTGCGCTTGCGCACCGGCAGCCTTTTCATTGGCTGGAGCGCATCACATGGCTTCCAGCAAGCTCAGCCAATCAGGGCTGAGCAAGCTGGAAGCCATGTGATGCGCTCCAGCCAATGAAAAGGCTGCTGGTGCGCATGTGCACCAGCAGCCTTTTCATCCCCATTCACTTTGCATGAAGACGCCGAGGAGGAAGAAGACCCGGACCGCCCCTCGGCTCTGACGTCGTCGTCACCAGATGCCGCCCCGGAGAAGAGGACCGTGACGATCGTAATAGGTAATGTATACATTCCTTAACTTCCGGGGTGGGGGGTCGGGGGTCCGAAAGTGGGGGAAGGGGGCCAGACCGGGTATTTAACCACATTACAAAGTTATATAACTTTGTAATGTGTGTTAAATGAGCAAAAAAAAATTTTTGTGGGAGTTGTCCTTTAATGATACAGTTAAAAAATTCTGCACCCTGCAGACAAGAAGAGGGGGGGTGTATGATCAGCTATATAAGCGGCACCCTAGATAATGACAGGATGCAGAGACACCTCTCGCCATCCGATATGGACGGGTTTAGTCACAGTGACGTCCGTGTCTTGAGAATAACACTAGACTCGCTTTGCGTAACCAAGAAACCCTTCGATACGGCAGAACCATCTGTCACCCAGACCGATCCATCTAAAAATACAAGATAAAAATAGCCGAGATGAGTAAAAACTTTACAAATAGCATTAGGTACATGACATACGGAGGTGGGAGCTGGAATGAATAAACAGGAATCGGAAGCTTCCAAGCATCATTTCACACGTCTCTATGAAGCTGAATGCAGATCAAGGCTCTGGGAAATCCCATTCGGTGTAAGACAAGGGCTCCACAGTGACAAGTTATGACATCCCAGAGCCGCTGATCCTGCTGGAACTAATGATTTTTTCCTATTTTTTTTTTATTGGTGGGGGGGGGGGGGGGGGGGGGGGAATAAAATGTTTAAAATGGCTACAATAATTTTTTGGGTGCAGACTGGGTATGGCAGGGGAAAACTAGAATTTAGGTTTTCAAAAGAATTTAAAGGGGTATTCTTTCTGCAGCAGTAAGGGGAGACACAGCCTCTCTGCTGCCACTGGTGGTTGTCTCAAGAACTGCAGGGCTGCTTAAGCCCTGGTCCCGGCACAGTGGGTGGTGATGCATGAGCCTCCCCTTTAGTATATATCATACGTTTTGGCATTAGAATAAATATTACAGTTGGGGAAGCTGTCTGTGTCACTAGTGCTGCAGCCTTCCCTGATGTCTATATGTAATACACGTTAGCTTTAGAAATTCTAATCCTAACATGTATTATATAAACATAAGGAGCGCTCTAGCACTAGAAACACAGACAGCTTCCACAAGTGTAATGTCTATTCTAATTTATAATAGACATTACACTGGGAGAGCTGTCTGTGTCACTAGTGCTGCAGCCTCCCCTGATGTATATGTGATACATGTTAGCATTAGAATAAACATTACACTTGGGGAAGCTGTCTGTATCACTAGTGCTGCAGCCTCCCCCGATGTCTATATAATATATGTTAGCAATAGAATAGACATTACACTTGGGGAAGCTGTCGGTATCACTAGTGCTGCAGCCTCCCCCGATGTCTATATAATATATGTTAGCAATAGAATAGACATTACACTTGGGGAAGCTGTCGGTATCACTAGTGCTGCAGCCTCTCCCGATGTCTATATAATATATGTTAGCAATAGAATAGACATTACACTTGGGGAAGCTGTCGGTATCACTAGTGCTGCAGCCTCCCCCGATGTCTATATAATATATGTTAGCAATAGAATAGACATTACACTTGGGGAAGCTGTCGGTATCAATAGTGCTGCAGCCTCCCCCGATGTCTATATAATACATGTTAGCATTAGAATACAAATTACACTTGGGGATGGCGTCTGTGTCAGGAGCGCTGCTGCTGTGGCACCTTGTAGTAGATAACTGTCAATCACTGCTCATTCTGCTACAGGCTTCGGTGGCTGCAGCGCTTATGACACAGACAGCTTCCCCAAGTGTAATGTCCATTCTAATGTTAACATGTATCACATAGACATCAGAGGAGGCTCAGTATCTGCAGCAGCAATGCTAGTGATATGTAACTGTGCTGAGAACAGGGCTTGAACAGGGTGTAAAAGCGCTGGCAGTTATATCAGAACAGACCTAGTAGCTGGGAAGAGGGATGTAAGGCATGTGCACTGGATACTATGTGTTATGGGGCTGCCAACAATCCATACGCCATGGCAGCTAAATACAAAGCTAGAACAGAGAACAGGAATCTGCCTGAGGTGAAAAAGTCTAGCTACTACTCTGACTTAAAGAGGTTATCTAGGATTAAAAATAATAATAATAAAAAAAAGCTACTTTCTTGCAAAAACAGCGCCACCCTGTCATCAGGTTGTGTGTGGTATTACAATTTAGCTGCATTCACTTCAATGGATCTAAGCTGCAAAACCAACATCCAAACTGAGGACAAGGGTGGTGCTGTTTCTGGAAGAAAGCAGCCACGTTTTTCTAAGAATTGACACCCTTTTTAAATTTAAAGGGGTTCCCACAACGGACATTCATCGTCTACGTCTACACACAGCATAAGTGACAGGGCATGATGGGTGGAAATTCAACCACTGATCACGAGAGCTGGAGTCCCATATTCATTCATTTTCATAGAGCGTGGTCATACATATACACTACAGCTCTATGCAACTCTATGGGCCAGACAAAGATAGCCGAATGCAGAGCTCACCCAGTTAAAGGAGAGGCATGCAAAACCAGCACTCTATTCAAATAAAGGGGTGCCCCCACAAATCACAAGCTCTTACCTATACTGTGGATAGTTTGTGGGAAATAACCCCTTTATTATGATAAAGTGTTTGCCTGCTATGGCCTACAGTGGTCAACAGCAAAGTAAGGCAGTAAGTTTTCTATTTTCCTGCAGCGCCCCCACAGGCAAAGTAAAGTATTACACAGTGTCCATTCAAATCAAAGGGTTGTCTGTGTAGTGCAGGACAGGACAGGTCCTCCAGAGTGAGAGACACTCTTTGTAACCACACTTTTTTTTTTTTTCAAACCTGTATTAAGAAAGTTCTATAGATTTGTAATTAAAAATCTCAAGTCATCCAGTACTTATCAGCTGCAGGAAGTGGTGTATTTTTCCCCAGTCTGACACAGTGCTCTCTGCTGCCACTTCTGGCCATGTCAGGAACTGTCCAGAGCAGGAGAGGTTTTCTATCGGGATTCGCTACTGCTCTGGACAGAGGTGGCAGCAGAGAGCACTGTGTCAGACTGGAAAGAATACACCACTTACTGCAGGGCATACAGCAGCTGATAAGTATAGGAAGACTTGAGGGTTTTTTTTTTAAATAGGAGTAAATTACAACTCTATACAACTGAAATCAAATGATTTGAAAGAAAAAAAGATTTTCACTGGAGTACCCCTTTAAGTACTCAGCCTCTTATATATGGGGGCCTTCTTATTGACTGATTTTTCTCTTAGGCTAGGTTCACACTGCGTTTTTGCAATCGGTTTTTTTCATCTGTTTTTTGCAAAAACGGATGCATTTGTGTGCATCCGTTTTGATCCGTTTTTCCATTGACTTCCGTTGTAAAAAAAAAAGGATCAAAACGGATCCGTCTTTTTTGACGGACACAAAGACGTAGCTGACACTACTTTTGTGTCTGTTAAAAAAACCTGATCCGTTTTGATTTGTTTTTTTTTTTACAATGGAAGTCAATGGAAAAACGGATCAAAACGGATGCACACAAATGCATCCGTTTTTTGCAAAAAAACGGATTGCAAAAACGCAGTGTGAACCTAGCCTTATTTGGTCCAGTCTCTCTTTAAATCTCATGAAGCGCCCCTGATGACCTTCCCTTCTGGTGCGGGATGATCCCGTCCTTTTCTGCATATAAATATAATATAAGTACACACGATGCTGGTATAAATAAGCTGAACGTCTATATAAAAACAAGGGAAGGATGTTGTATTGTGGCCTGTCACCGGCTGCCACACCCGCTCCTGTCTCATTCATCACCGCTCGTATGTACACACACAGATCACACTAGACTGCCGCTCCGGAATGTGCGTATTCAGGTTCTGTCTTCCAGAACAGCTGACTTGTCTCCGAGCCTCTTACACAACCTGAGACATCAGCGTTTCCTGGAAACCAGCTTCCCCTGTTTTCTTCCTTAGTTTCTTTGTCTCTACGTTTCTCCAGTCTCTCTCTTCTGTAAGGACAATGCAACATTTTTTACTATTTATAATATTTATATTGAAACCTGATTTTTTTTTTTTTTTTTTTATTTGAATTTATTTTATTTTCTGATTGAATTATTCATATACTTTTTTATGTACATTTATATTGGGGCAGCCATCTTGCATGAGAACAGCACTTGTAGAGATTTGCTTTATGGCAGCTAAAGGGATGCCACAAATCTTGGAAAAATGCCAGCGGACAGATGTTAGCTGGAGGTCAATGAAAGTTTATGACCTTCCTTACGCACAGGACCGGCTCCAGCTTTTTGTGGGCACACCAACAACAGAGGCTAAGCGGGTCCCCTCATCCATCCACTATGCACCCATCATCCACACACTGTGCACAGTCACTTGAGACACCACTAACATCATAGTTGCCAACAGTCCCGGTTTTGTCGGGACTGTCCAGATTCTGAGGAGGCAGCCCGGGCAAAACCATGTCCCCCTTCCAGCGCGAGTGATGTCACTGATGCAGAGCAGGGAGAGGAGTCCCTGGGGGACTAGAGGAACGTTACTGGTGAGGTAAGTATAGCTTTTTTAGTTTAAATACAGATGAAGGGAAAAGAGGATGCTGAAGGGGGTACTGGTATGATGATGAAGGGACAAGAGGAGGATGAAGAGGAAAGTAGTATGATGATGGAGGAGGAAGGAGGATTAGAGGGGTAGTACTATGATGATGGAAGGGCAGGAGGATGAAGGGGGTAGTAGTATGATGATAGAGGGGGAAGGAGGATGAAGGGGGTAGTAGTATGATGATAGAGGGGCAGGAGGATGAAGAGGGTAGTAGTATGATGATGGAGGGGCAGGAGGATGAAGGGGATAGTGGTATGATGATATGGCGTGCAGCTGCATCATATGCATACAAACTACCAGTATATACAGTGAGTCAGTAGAGTGCCATCTCTGAGTCTCAGCCTGCTCTGAGTGGGGTGTGTAATATACTGGGGACCTAATACTGGGGTGTGTAATATACTGGGGACCTATAACTGGGGTGTGTAATAAACTGGGGACCTAATACTGGGGTGTGTAATAAACTGGGGACCTAATACTGGGGTGTGTAATATACTGGGGACCTAATACGGGGATGTGTAATATACTGGGGACCTAATACTGGGGTGTGTAATATACTGAGGACCTAATACTGGGGTGTGTAATATACTGAAGACCTAAAACTGGGGTGTGTAATATACTGGGGACCTAATACGGGGGGGGTGTAATATACTGGGGACCTAATACTGGGGTGTGTAATATACTGGAGACCTAATACGGGGAAGTGTAATATACTGGGGACCTAATACTGGGGTGTGTAATATACTGAGGACCTAATACTGGGGTGTGTAATATACTGAAGACCTAATACTGGGGTGTGTAATATACTGGGGACCTAATACTGGGGTGTGTAATATACTGGGGACCTAATACGGGGATGTGTGATATACTGGGGACCTAATACTGGGGTGTGTAATATACTGAAGACCTAATACTGGGGTGTGTAATATACTGGGGACCTAATACGGGGGGGGGGGGGGGTGTAATATACTGGGGACCTAATACTGGGGTGCGTAATATATTGAGGACCTAATACTGGGGTGTGTAATATACTGAAGACCTAATACTGGGGTGTGTAATATACTGGGGACCTAATACGGGGGGGGGGGGGGTGTAATATACTGGGGACCTAATACTGGGGTGTGTAATAAACTGAGGACCTAATACTGGGGTGTGTAATGATCCTTTTGTGTTCTTCTGACTGTAAATTCTAACTGGAAAATTTTGAACCCACACCCATGTGATCAGGTCCTTCACCCTTTTCTCTCTCTGTGCAGGTCCTGCTCCGTCTCCTCCGTCTTTTGATGTTCATCGCTCATCCTGTACTACAATGAGCCGGCTGAACATTAGAACACCGGGCCTTTCTCCCTCTCTGGGCCCCTAGAGATGCTGTGAGCCCTAGCACTTGCCTGGGTAAGCCCTGTGCTTACGCCGGCCCTGCTTACGCTCATGATGTTTTTTTGTGGTGGCGGTTTTTTCTCCGCCGATACGCCGAAACGCATTGCTCTATAAAAAAGTTTATTATCATATTTGGTACCGGAGAGTGTATCCTACAAATCCAGCGCCGAGGCTCTATCAGCTATCCACAATCTTTTCTTCATGTTTCTGGTGTTTTTGTCACCTTTTGAGATCCAGTAACTTGGTCATGCACAGCACACAAAAATACCTATACCAAAAACAAGATCATTCACACATAAAGTAAAAAAAAAATTGTCAGCTTTTTTTTTTCTTTTTTTTTGAGGCCTCAAAAATATACCACACAAAAAGGATGTGTGGGGGTACCCTAAGACCAAAGTTTTATATTCTAGTCCCATGTCAACCTAATATGCCATAAATATCTGATAGATGCTAGTCCAACCTAGTTCACACTATGTGATTTTTCGTCCGTCATTGCTGATGGCCATCAAAAAGATGTCCGATTTTTCCTAATGACGGCCACCTATAATAATCATGATCATTATAGACGCCCGTCATCTGCAAATATCAGATGTCTTTTTGATGGTAATGACAGCTCTGATTCCAGGTGTTGGCAACCCACCAGTCTGATATTGATTAGCTATCTTCAGGATAGGTCATCAATACATTTTGCATAAAAAAACAAACCCCTTTTATCAATTTTTCAAGGTATATTATTAGTTTAGCCTGGCCCCTTCTGTGTGAATATCCTCCTAAAGTAGCTTCTGTGTGAGTATCCTCCTTAGCTGTGTACGGGCGGTAGCAGAGCTGCACTGGCCACTTGCTGTTCTCTGGTGCTTTCTCTCTCTATAGCCTTACCTGATGCTGGAGAGAATGTGCATTGGGTACTTCATTAGGAAAATCTATTTAGAGATAAAGAGAGCACTATAAATAGCTGAGTACACTTAGCTGACATGGCTCTGTCATTTCCTGCTACTGCCCGTTCAGGTGCCCTATAGGTTAAAAGACCTACCTCCAAGACAGTGGACGTTTGAACTCACAGACCTTTTTATATGAACTTCTGTCTTTGTTCATTTAAAGGGGTTTCCCATAAAGATACACAGAAATGTATGAAGCTGCAGGAACTTGGGACCCCTGAGGGCTGGGGAACTTGGGACCCCCGTACTAGTAGTAGGTGGAGTTCTCCTAGTGACGTAACATTTACCACTTATTCTGTGAATTGATGATAAAGCTCTTTGGGGCATAACCTCATTAATATTTTTTTGTTGTTGTTAAAACTGCATACTTACCTTCCCTGCTCCCCCCACTGATCCCGCTTTTAGATCTTCTTGTCTTTACTGCGCGCTATTGTTTTACCAGCTTCCGATTATGCCCTATTATGTGTGTATGTAGGAGTGGGAAGTCATCAGAAACTGGCAGAACAGTAACACAGTGAGGACCAGAAGATCTCACGTTGTGAGTAGAGTGATAGCGAGAGAGGTGAGTATAAGGTCTTCTATTGTTTTAATTAGGGATGGTCCGAACCTGCTGAGGTTCGGGATCATATGAACCCGAACGCTCCGCATCATATTCCTGCTGTCTGCCCGCTCCGTGGAGCAGACGGATACAGCGGGAGGAACGCCTGGAAAACTGGGTTACAGCCTACGGCTATGGCTGTATCCCAGTTTTCCAGGCGGTCCTCCCACTGGATCCGCCTGCTCCACGGATCGGGCAGACAGCGGGAATCATTACCGAGGGTTCGGGTTCTTACGAACCCGAACCGAACTCGGTTAGGACCATCCCTAGTTTTAATCCATAAGGAGGCAGTTATCTAAGTTTTCTATTTGTCCAGAAAACCCAACCTATCATCTATCTTCAGGATAGGGTATGTAGGGTAGGGTAAGTATGTAATAAGTTTGGGTCTAGTGACTGGTTCTCCCACCCCCACCCCAAAGGAAAAAAACAGGGGTACCTTGTCCACTCTCTATGGGACTTTCAAAGTACAGCATTCAGCCATATCAGGCGCCCACCCATCATATACTGTACTTACCACCTAAATCTTGCGGTAATCCCTTTATAGATGATAAATAATGTTAATAATCACGACGGCTGCATAAAACACATTGTTCACAAATAAAACAGTCATAGAATGTTATTTTGAAAAACTCGGTCTTCATCTAAAATTTTTGATGATTGTTGTCCAGAGCAGTAGCAAATCCTTATAGAAAACCTCTCCTGCTCTGGGCAGTTCCTGACATGGACAGAGGTGGCAGCAGAGAGCACTGTGTCAGTCTGGAAAGAATACCCCACTTCCTGCAGGACATTCAGCAGCTGATAAGTATTGGAAGACTTGAAATTATTAAATAGAAGTAATTTACAAATCTATATAACTTTCTGTGTGTTTTCACCGTAAGCCTTGTGGTTATGGCCGACTACATAAGAGACATATTGGACACCACAGTAAAATATGTCCCCCCCCCTCCTGTGGTCCTCAAAGCTGGACCATGTCTGCTTTAAATTATGGCAGATATAGGTCAGAAGTCTATGGATCTCTGACGTGCGAAGATTTACAGTAACAGCGAGCTGCAATGTATATGGTATATAAGAACATGAGAAGGGCATGAGGACAGCAGAGGTCTATCGATTGTCTGCCTCTAGTTACCATATAACAATGCTTCCTTTATAGAAGAAACCTTAGAATAATCCGAAAATGAGGATAAGATGTAACGAATAAAACGTAACACAAGAATCTTACGTCTTCTTTGCTGCGAGGGAGACAGACTATCGGGTGTATCGCTTTCAAGGAGGGGCTGGTAGGGTTACTGCAGAAGGCGATGACATCATAGAGAGAACAGCGTCGGGTTATGGAGAGATATAGGGTTGTGCTGATAGATGAGATGCCCCTTCCTTACGTACAACTAAACCTGGTGATGAAGATAGGTAGGAGCAGACTGAGAGTAAAAGGAAGAATATAGGGCCTCTAGACAAGTCAATGGGTACAATAAATAGTAGTTACAGATGATATGATATAGTAAATGAACATAGTTTACTGTTAAGTTAAAAGTAGTGGTACCATGAATGGTTAAATGATCCAACAATAAATTTTTCAATTACATAGTAAAATCACATACACCTATTGGAGAAATAAAACCATAGGGGAAATATAGGGAAATGGAAAATTGGTAAAAAGAAAAAAAATGAAAAAATAATAATAATCAAAAAATAAATAAATAAAATAAAATAATTCATTTATTCATTTTTTCATTATTATTTTATTTTTATTATTATTTTTTCATTTTTTCTTTTTACCATTTTTCCATTTCCCTATATTTCCCCTATGGTTTTATTTCTCCAATAGGTGTATGTGATTTTACTATGTAATTGAAAAATTTATTGTTGGATCATTTAACCATTCATGGTACCACTACTTTTAACTTAACAGTAAACTATGTTCATTTACTATATCATATCACCTGTAACTACTATTTATTGTACCCATTGACTTGTCTAGAGGACCTATATTCTTCCTTTTTCTCTATTATACTATATACGTTAGTGTCTTGAGGGTATAGACACCCAATAGGTTAACCTCGTCAAGTCACCAGCAGTTGAACTCACACTAACCCTATCCTATGATGCAGACTGAGAGTAGTATAGGTCCACAGAGGAGTCCATACCTGCCCCATACCTAATAACTACCAACCTGGACAAGGGAACATGATCACTGAGCAGGGGGAACATGATCACTGAGCAGGGGGAAACGTGATTCTTGAGGGTGGGATGAACATGATCCTTGAGGGTGGGATGAACATGGTGCTTGAGGGTGGGATTACCATGATCCTTGAGGATAGGGTGAACATGATCCCTGAGGGTGGGTGAGCATGATTCCTGAAGGTTGTATTACCATGTTCCTTGAGGGTGGGAGGAACATGACCCTTGAGGGTGGGTTAAACATAATCCCTGAGGGTGGGTTGAACATGATCCTTGAGGGTGTGGTGTTTTTGCATATGGAGATGGGCCACCATGTTAGTCACTAACCTGGTACCTTCCTTGTTCTCAAGATAGAACCAAAGGATCAGGGAGCAGCTTATTCCTGTTTCCCTACTGAGAACACATGCAGGCTATGCTTAGCTTTGCCGAATGGCTATCTTTTGAAGTTTGTCCCCTTTCCCCTCTATACTATTGTAAGCTTGTTGCTTAGGTTCCCGATCACCGCTTTCAGCTCTGAGAGTGGTGGCCGTGGTGAGATGCCACTTGGGTGGTCGGGACAAGTGCAGATCCAGTTCCGCACTGGTGCATTCCATCCTTGCTCCCCCAAGCCGAGCCAGTAGTGCCCAGCTGAATTCTCCACCGAACAACACAGTTTTTTGTGTCTTCAGCAGAAAGCAGCAGCTCAATACTGTGGGAAGGAGACTGATATAGTAATAATAAGTATGGAACAAATTGTTAGTCTCCAGGAGGAGGATGATTTAGTGTGTATTTTACTTGAGGGGAATATCCCTTTAAGCATATTGAGTCCTGTGTAATACTTTCTTTCACCTGCGGGGGTGCTGCAGAGGGAGTGATCACTTGCTTCCAGGATCTTTCTCAAAATAAAACTTTCATTTGATTATCAGTATGATTTTAATGTGTGGGAGGGCTCCGGGGTACCCAGAAGAATCCCCCACCTACATGATAAATGACTAAGGTTAGAATCTAGAAGTCATGACTCAACTTTTTTTTTCCTTAATTTAAAAATTCAGCAAAATCTCAAAATCTTCACAGTTGAACAAAAACGAAAGAGAAATGTCACTGTATAAACTTCCTTCTACTGTACACACTAGGGTTTATTTATATCTTTATCTTCTATCTATGTAATGGGAGATACCAAGAAGTCAGTACTTGTGGTTTCACATAAGGACGGTCGGTGTTCACGCTTGGGAATTATCAGGATGTTTTTCACTTCCCTTTAAAGCTGAAATATATCAGCTGAGTAAGTGACAGCAATGTGTGTTAGATACAGTCTACATAAAACCTTAGAAAAAAAAAATCAGTGGTGGTGCCGACACCCGGTTTCCCCGCCGATCAACTACTTAGCACCCATACTACGCAGTGAAGACATGCGCTGTTCATTATATAATACTGGTGTGGCATTATATAATACTGGAATAGCTCAGCTCTGGTTTACTTCAACGGTACCTAAGCTGTAGTTACACAGTGCCACCACTACATGGTGAACGGAGCCAACGTCTTCCAGCCCCAATCACTGTGTAATATGGATGCCAAACAGCTGATAGGAGGGGTTGCACTCCGCTAAATAATTAGTTTTTCCTCAGAAAACCCCTTTAATTTATTTAGGCAGTCCAAGGTTGGAGTTTCCCAATGAAAATATTTATTCTAACCTTCTGCTAGAGACAGAGGCCATTGTGCACTAAACCACCGAGCTACCAAACTTCTCTCTGGCTCCAACTATAGGTTGTATGAACCCTGCACATTGTAGCTCCTTTCTAACTGGAGTTGCTCATGCTCATTCTAAATGGTAACTCATTCTAATTTGTAGCTGCACATGCTCAGTTGTTATAGCCACACATGCCCAGTTGTAGTTTCACATGCTTAGTTGTAGGTGTAGCTGCACATGCTCAATTGTAGTTGTAGTTGCACATGCTCAGTTGTAGGTGTAGCTGCACATGCTCAGTTTTAGGTGTAGCTGCACACGCTCAGTCATAGTTGTAGCTGCACATGCTGCACATGCATGTTAAAGCTGCACATGCTTAGTTGTAGGTGTAGCTGCACATGCTCAGTTGTAGGTGTAGCTGCACATGCTCAGTTGTTATAGCTGCACATGGTCAGTTGTAGCTGTATCTGGACATGCTCAGTTGTAGGTGTAGCTGCACATGCTCAGTTGTAGTTGTAGCTGTACATGCTCAGTTGTTGTTATAGCTGCCCATGCCTAGTTGTAGGTATAGCTGCACAGGCTCAGTTGTAGGGGTAGATGCACATGCTCAGTTGTAGGTGTAGCTACACATGCTCAGTTGTAGGTGGAGCTGCACATGCTCAGTTGTAGGTGTAGCTGCACATGCTCAGTTGTAGGTGTAGCTGCACATGCTCAGTTGTAGGTGTAGCTGCACAGGCTCAGTTGTAGGTGTAGCTGCACATGCTCAGTTGTAGGTGTAGCTACACATGCTCAGTTGTAGGTGTAGCTGCACATGATCAGTCATAGTTGTAGCTGCACATGCTCAGTTGTTGTTATAGCTGCACATGCTCAGTTGTTAAAGCTGCACATGCTTAGTTGTAGGTGTAGCTGCACATGCTCAGTTGTAGAAGTAGATGCACATGCTCAGTTGTAGGTGTAGCTGCACATGCTCAGTTGTAGGTGTAGCTGCACATGCCTAGTTGTTATAGCTGCACCTGCTCAGTTGTAGGTGTAGCTGCACAGGCTCAGTTGTAGGTGTAGCTGCACATGCCTAGTTTTTATAGCTGCACATGCTCAGTTGTGGGGGTAGATGCACATGCTCAGTTGGAGGTGTAGCTGCACAGGCTCAGTTGTAGGTGTAGCTGCACATGCTCAGTTGTAGGTGTAGCTGCACATGCTCAGTTGTAGGTGTAGCTGCACATGCCTAGTTGTTATAGCTGCACATGCTCAGTTGTAGGTATAGCTGCACATGCTCAGTTGTAGGTGTAGCTGCACATGCCTAGATGTTATAGCTGCACATGCTCAGTTGGAGGTGTAGCTGCACAGGCTCAGTTGTAGGTGTAGCTGCACATGCTCAGTTGTAGGTCTAGCTGCACAGGCTCAGTTGCAGCGGTAGCTCTGGCTGCCAGTGTATTTGGACTTTGTATATGGAATTGGATCATGCCCACAGACTGCAGCTATTTCTCCACCTGTTTCTGCAGGATAGGATGACAAACCTCCATGGAGAACAGTGGACACCCTTACATTGTAGAGGCCTCAAGGCATGTTCCCTAAGTGCCCTCCCTACAATCCCACAGCATTGTATCTCAAACTATATACCTCCAAATAGCATTGTTGTTATACTGTGATAAATAATATTGTAATCATGCCCTAAATCATATCCATCACAACCTCCATAGCCATACATCACCACCGTATTCCATCCTCTTTATCACAAGGACTCTTAGTATTACCCTCCATTATCGGGTGCTCAATCTTAAAGAAGCTGAAGACTCCTGTACAATTTCATGATTTTTTTTTCCCTTCTAAATGTAAAATCGGACTCATGATCAGACCCATGACTATCCACAACTAATCCAGAGTACAGGACGTGTCCTTAGCCCCCCTCATGCACCTCTCACAAGGCTCATCATGATGCCGCCATCGCTTCTTAGAACTAACTCTCTCACATCTCATCACATGGAGATCTCGGTCTGATTAAAAAAAAAAACAGAAGTGGTTAACAAGTGGTCAGATCCAAGACGTCCGGGAAATACACGAGTCCTCAAGTCCTGATACTCACAATGATATCTAACAATTCTCCTATTGTTTGTCCTATGACCATCATATCTGAATATTTATCGAATGATCATGACACCCACCATCTTCTATGACATGGAAGATGAGTCATGTATCTTGGGTTTAGTTTGTATTCTATATGTTTGACAAGGCATTTAATTGGTTTTATTTTTATGGTGTTTTTCCCCATTACTCAGCATGTTCACAGGGATCAGTATTGGTGTAGATTTTTTTTAACATATAGAAGTTAATGAGTTGTTTAAAAATTCATGTATAGTTCACTAGGCCATATTTTCTGCTTTTCGAATCTGTATTTCAGCAAAAACAGCAGAAAAATGTTAAGTTAGTGAAAATTGTATTTAATCCCTGGATAATTCAGTGGATTTGTGGTTGGCTGAAGGATAAGAGGGTTGTTGTCAATGGAGAGTATATTCTACATTACAAAGGGTGTCCACAAGGGTCTGTTCTAGGTCCTGTTCTTTTTAATAAATTTATAAGTGACATAAGTGAAGGTTTGGTAGGTAAGGATAGTGACAGTAGAAGGTTTGGTGGGTAAAGATAGTTATATAGGAGAAGGTTTGGTAGGTAAGGATAGTGATATAAGAGAAGGTATGGTAGGTAAGGATAGTGACATAGGAGAAGGTTTGGTAGGTAAGGATAGTGATATAAGAGAAGGTTTGGTAGGTAAGGACAGTGACATAGGAGAAGGTTTGGTAGGTAAGGATAGTGATATAAGAGAAGGTATGGTAGGTAAGGACAGTGACATAGGAGAAGGTTTGGTAGGTAAGGATAGTAACATAGGAGAAGGTTTGGTAGGTAATGTTAGGGACATAGGAGAAGGTTTGGTAGGTAAGGATAGTAACATAGGAGAAGTTTTGGTAGGTAAGGATAGTGACACAGGAGAAGGTTTGGTAGGTAAGGTTAGTGACATAGGAGAAGGTTTGGTAGGTAAGGATAGTGACATAGGAGAAGGACTGGTAGGTAAGGATACTGACATAGGAGAAGGTTTTGTAGGTAAGGATAGTGATATAGGAGAAGGTTTGGTAGGTAAGGATAGTGACATAGGAGAAGGTTTGGTAGGTAAGGATAGTGACATAGGAGAAGGTTTGGTAGGTAAGGATAGTGACATAGGAGATGGTTTGGTAGGTAAGGATAGTGACATAGGAGAAGGTTTGGTAGGTAAGGATAGTGACATAGGAGAAGGTTTGGTAGGTAAGGTTAGTGATATAGGAGAAGGTTTGGTAGGTAAGGATAGTGATATAGGAGAAGCTTTAGTAGGTAAGGTTTGTCTGTTGCTGATTACACAATACTGTGCAATAGGGTTGATATTCCTGAAGGTGTCAGTAATATGGAAAATGATTTAGCTTTACTAGATAAGTGGTCAAAACAATTGAAACAATTCAGAGATTCCAAATGTAAAATAATGCACTTGGGGAGGAGGAATCCTCTATCGTATTGGCAGTTCTGTGTTAGCAAAGACTTCAGAAGAGAAGGATTTAGGGGCAGTAATTTCTTACAGCCTTTAAATGATACTGCCCCCTACTTACTTTATGTGCGGTTCTCTGCAAGACCCACAAGCTTAGATGGTGCACATACCTGTATAAAATTTGTCTCTGTCTTCTTTCTGCTCAAAAATTGCTTAATTTCCTGGGTGGGCAGTGTCACCTAGGCAGGACATTTAAGGAGAGATGAGTCCAATGTCACCGGTGCAATGATTTCCTATGGACATAGGACCTCTGCTTTGCCATTTGCCTATTGAGCGTGCAGACGAGCAGGTGGCGGGACTGGCATCAGGAGTGGTAACGGCAAGAGGGGGTAAGTATATGAGCCTTTATCCAGGGGTAGTGTGGGTTCTGCCCCGGCTGCCAGGGTGACAGGTTAAATCTCTATTGTCTGGAGGAAAGAAGGGAAAGGGAGGACATGATGGAAACCTTTATATATGTTACAGGACTAAATAAGATTCAAGAGAGACAAACTGAACACAAGAACAAAGGGGACAATCTAAGGTTATTAGCGGAAAGATCGGAAGCAACGTGAAAAATATTACTTTACTGAAAGAGTAGTAAATACTTGGAAGAAACTTCCAGCAGATATGGTATGTAAATCTACAATAACTGAATGTAAACCTACCTGGGATAAACATATATCTGTCCTAATATAATAATATTAATAATAAGAGTGGACTAGATGGACCAGGCGATCTTTCTTCTGCCCCCAATCTTCTATGTTTCCATGACAACTTATAACAACAATGGATATAATACAGAACCAAAAACTAAAAAAAAAAAAAAAAAAAGATTAAGATTAGGCATCTGTGTTTAATTTGTATTTTCATACAGAAGTGGGAATAAGGCCCAACACTATTAACTGTGGTTTCCATTAAAGCCCATTAAAAAACAACAGACGATGGCCGCCAACCCTGTAATTCCCCACCGCTGCTCTCAGTACTCAAGTCTGGTTTGGATGGTGCCCATTGCAGTGCTGTATCTCCACAGAGGAAAGGGGCAGCACATAGGGGAGCCCATAAGATAAAGCATCTAATCCCCACTGTATGAAACCTCATTCCCTATTCATTCCTATGGGAGTTTCACTTGGCAAATATCTCTGTAGAGGAAAGGACTATGGAGACATGAGAGCAGTACATAGTGGAGCCCATGAGGGCGGATATTCCCAGAAGAAATTAAGCCCACATGGCATGAAAACCTCCTCATGATTTCCATAGAAGTGTGTCTCACTTTGGTTTGGCAATCTATTCCCACCCTCGCCTACTGCTGTACTGTCTTATATCACTGATTTACGGGATTCTAGATAGGTCCATACACAATAGCTAAGTGAATAGATGTAGTTTATTTAACCTCCTCCCGCTGCTGGGTACAAAATTAACGTAGCTGCAGCCTATGCCTGATGGTGCAGTGACGTTAATTTATGCCACAGGATGACACAGGCGCAGGAGCTGTGCCTGTGTTATCTGCGGAAGGTCCCGGCTATCAGTGATAGCCAGAGACCCGCTGCAACTCTCAGCACCAGAGCCCCACTCCGGTACTGAGAGTTAACCCTATAGATACTGCGGACAGCACGACCGCAGAATCTATAGGGCTTCTGACAGAGAATTCTCCCTCTACAGAGGGAGAATTCTCTGTCCGCTGTCCATTGGGGCTCTGCGAAGTGATCGCAGAGCCCCGATGGTAGCCATGGAAACCGGAAGCCTCAGGCTTCCGGTTTCCTGGCTACGGAGGTCGGCGGGGGGAAGGAGGGAAGGCTGGGCGCGTGCCCGTGAGCTCTGCCCCCTCCCCTTTCTCCCTTGCCGCTGTCACAAAATTGTAACAGGGGCAGGGGACAGAGGAGAGGGGGCAGACACAGGGACATCAGCTTATGGGATCATTATGTCCTAAAATTGATGCATCAATGATCCATGGTCGTGAAAGGGTTAAGATATAGTAAAAGTACAAAGAAGTAAACAAAAAAACAACATATACTTATTAATAAGTCAAGAATACAGTTAGCCATTGGGAGGCTCTGTGATGGATGGATATCCAGCGTACAATCGGTTTTGGAGCAGTTTATTCCAAACATGGCTGAGTAACCGATGTGGAGTGTGAGTGTGGACCCGCTGGTCTACACCAGGAAGCGGAGTCTAGGTGCCCTCTGGGTCTTCACCCTTTATCCCACTCCAGGAGATGTGGAAGCTGGACTTTTGCGGCAAGAGGCACCAGGTCACTCCACAGGGGTGGTCCCGGTGTGAGCAGCAGCTGGTCCCCAAGGACCAGACAGAGTCTGTGTAAGGCACTGGACACAGGTTGAGTATACATGGTCATCAAGCTGAGTTGTCAGCCGGAGATTCAGTGCAGTACCAGGGATGAGACGGATATCATATACAGATAGGCAAGGGGTCAGGACAGGTGGCTTCAGAATCAGCCATGGAAGAGGCAGGCAGTACAGACAAGGATAAGGCAGAAAGCGTAATCCAAAGAACAGGCACAGATCAGGATTCACGGGAATCCAGTAGAAACAGCAGACAGGCATCCTCACTTGGAATGCAAGAATCCAACAATGCTCAGGTGGGAAGGGGCAGGTGGAGGTAGTGTAAATAGGTGCAGGTGGCTCTGGATTGACAGATGGCAGTAGCAGGTGGAGACAAGCTTCCTCTATAAGGGTAGCTTCACACGGGCGGGCTCGCAGCGAGATTCTCGCTGCGAGCCCGGCAGGTCCTGTCAGTTTCCATAAACTACATACTTGCTGCGGACCGCAGCGAGTATGTAATTGTACCGCGCTTAACCCCTTCTACTCCCGCCGGCTCCCCCGCTGTAAGCACCATACATTACCTGTCCTTGCTGCACGGGTCCGGCGTCCTGCTCTCCCGCCCGGCCAATCAGTGGCTGCGGCTGGGCAACACACTAATTGGCCGGACGGGAGAGCAGGACGCCGGACCCGAGCAGCAAGGACAGGTAATGTATGCTGCTTACAGCGGGGGAGCCGGGCGGGAGTAGAAGGGGTTAAGCGCGGTACAATTACATACTCGCTGCGGTCCGCAGCAAGTATGTAGTTTATGGGAACTGCCAGGACCTGCCGGGCTCGCAGCGAGAATCTCGCTGCGAGCCCGCCCGTGTGAAGCTACCCTAAATCCAGAGCAGTTGGTCACATGCTTACTCTAGTGGCAAGAAGTGTCATTGCAGCAGAAAGCGGAAGAAAACGCGAGCAGCCCCAGGACAAGCATGGAGTAAAGCGAAGGAGCAGACAAGACAAAGTCAGCAAGCAGGGACCTGGATGCCTCCTCCGTTGGTAAGTATCATCCGGCAGCGTTACAGGCTGCACTTAAGTAGACTTGTTCCACAGGAACCTCTGCATAGCTCTATAGCAGTGTTCCAAAGTAAGTAAGAGATTGCAGGGGGTCTGACCTCCGTATCCCCCGGGGATTTCTGGATCACCCCCCTCGGCCCCTTTTTTGAATGCAAGTGTCCCGCGGCTTTATTTATTCTCCGTGGAGCCACCGGAAAGAGTAGAGTAGACTATGTCCATCTCCACCACACACGTCACCCCCCTCCATAACACCAGGCCTATCTTTGACTAAAATCTAATGGCTGATGGTTCTTCTTCACCAAGTGTCTAGCAGGGCTCCTTCTCCATTGGATTATTTATGCTTTCATATCTAGTTGCTGAGCTTGCATACATCCATCCAACAAGCCGACATCATAGACATTACAGATGCAAATATTTGAAATCCTTTACCCTGTATATGACGCATAAGGGAATTTTCCAGAACATCCATAATAAACAAAGCCCTATGTAAAATGTGGAGCTTGACAAGTTCTCCTTAAAATTTTTTTATTTTCCCCAAAGTCATCTATTCCCTTCCATGATTCACTTAGCGCCTCTTCTGAAGCCGCGTCAGCAGGCGTCACATCTGATATCGGCAATGTTAATAGTAGTTCTGCCGCTGCCTTGAAGTTAATGTAATCCATTTCCCTGCGTTCCCACGTCCTGGCACCTCTCCACCGATACTCGCTGTTTTCTTGAGAATCTTCTCAAACGAATTCCATTCCCTGTGTAATTATAGACATCTTTTAACATCTGTAGATTTATTTTTACTGTTCCGTGCTGCGGCCGCCTATTATTTCTTATTTTTACATTGCGCATCCCTAAAAGAAAAAAAAAAAAAAAAACTTAAAAAATGGATGTCTTTCAGATCTCCGGATTTTGGGTCATGTTGACATTTTCATTTTCTCGTGTTATTTTAAGCCGTCGTCAATGTTTAAGCTCAATCATGGCGGTGAGTCATATAAAGCTTGAGTGTTTCATCGATACCATGAGAGAGATATGGCGGTGCCTGCCGGTGGTGATAGCATTTAGCAAGCAGCAAGGACTTTTACTCTTGGTGCTTTAAGCTGGGCATACACATATAATAGCTGTCGGTCAAATGCCCCTACGCCTGCCTCCCCCAAACTTTGCTACTGAGTACAAGACAGTATAACTAAAATAGAAAACAGTCTCTACAACAGTCTTTAACGAGAAGGAGTAACCTTCTTAGAAGAGCTCAAACACTCTCCCTTGGCAGTCTCTCTCGCACCCATGGGCAACTGGTCGTTGGCACATGGGTGGGCCAGGCTCTTTTGTTGGACTTGCAAACCCACTGGATAATCTATGACTTACTATTAGTGCTAAAAGAACTTGTCGAATTGTTTGGGTTCGGCAATGTTCAGCATTTGACTTCTGGAAAACTTGGACACCAAACTAGGGAGTCCTAGAAAACATGGATAAAGCCTATGGCCTATGGATATATCCATGTTTTTCAGGACTCCATGGGCGGCATCTAACTTCTTCAGTTCCCGGGACTCAAATGCTCAGGTGCTCAAGTATTCAGGTTCGGAGAACATTGCCGGACCCAAACAGTTGGGCAAGGTCACTAAACAATACTTAGCTGTTCTTTACTGTTTTGATTTAGTAGAGTTTAGTGATGAGCAAATACTGTTCGATCGAATAGATATTCGATCGAATAGTGAGATATTCGAATATTCTATATTCGTATGGATATCCCGCGAATATTCGATAAATATTCGATAAGCGTTCATATACCCCAGCTTCCGGTTTTACCCTCCAAATGGTCAAATAGATATTTTTCACTAATCAAATACTTGTTCCCATAGACTTTAATGGGATCGAATATTCGAATATTCGCGGGATATTCGTACGAATATCGAATATTCGAATATCTCACTATTCGCTCATCACTAGTAGCGTTTTCTTTGTCCAGGCATCGGTGGAGACTTGGAATGACTTGGGCCTTGTTCCATCTTCTATTCATAATCGTTTGTTACCTGTCATCTATTCATGAGTTGCTATTCTTGTTATTTGTAGCTGTCAGCATTGATACATGCTTTTTTTTTTTTTTTATACTGTCTGCCTGTAATACAATTGTACTGTAAATCCTGGGGGTATCTGAGTACCGCGAGCCACAATTAGGATCCAGGAAAGGGGACTGCTAAAGGTGAAGTCCAGTTCTGCTGCCATGTAATACCACACTTCTCCTAGAGCAGCTACTAAAAAAGAAATATGTGGTTGTCCACAGTAAAGGGGTATTGCGACCCTAGGGTAAAAAAAAAACAAAAAACATACATACTTAGCCTCAGTTTTGCCATTGTATCCCCACAGCTCCTCTTCGGCCTTGTCCATTCCTCCCTATCTTCTCTTGGTCATCTTGAAAGTAGGACCTGCAGGCCAGGAACTCCACTCTGGACAGGGATTGGCTGAACAGGCAGGTTCTGGTCCTGAATCTTGAAAGCAGGAAGAGAGAAGCTCGAGGAGACCAGACACAGTCAAACAGAAGCAGTAAGGGAGCAGTTGGGTACTGAGGCTAGGTAAGTATTTTTTTAATTCAATTTTTTTTAACATATTTTTTTTTTTGCCTAGGGCCAGAAAACCCCTTTAAAGATGATGGCTGGAGATATTTTCCTGTTGAACCCCCAGTCCTCAGTATAGATGCTACTCACAATTTCTCAATAGTCCCAAAGAATCCCTTTAAGGTAATGGTCTGCATGATTGCTTATCCATCAATAAATTTAGCTTTAATGGTCAGGACTGGTTTACAAAACCAATGACTTCAGTTCGGCCCTTAATGTAGTTGTCCCCTGAGCATTAGCCATATACAATTAGGTCCCATCCGGCAAATGAATAATTGTCGAGTTGGGAAAAGTGGAACAAAGAGTCAATGGACGTCATTTGCAAAGTACAAAAAGTCCAATAATGTCAGGTTGACAGTCTACTCCTTGATTTGTCATAACTGTAGCTGAGCCAAGCATTATTCCGAGAGGACGCAGAAAGCTTTAAGTTAATGAAATATTCAGCTGGAGTCATGAAAGCAATAATGGTTTACACCTTGTACGCCCTTTGTAGGAAGTTCTCCAAGGACCCTTATGTCTTAGACACTGCAAAGAGCAGCAACAAAGATCTCCTCTTGCTATGGAGGACCCAGCACTTCCTTGTGTTACATGCAGCCCTCTGTAATACTTCATTTCTCCTGCAGGGGTGCTGTGGAGGAATTTATTACCTACATCCAGATTACTCCTCAGTTAGAACTGATTACTGGAAAACATTGGGGAGATTTATCAGTCTCATAGCAAAAATGTCATTTGTTGCCAACAGCAACAAGGTACTTGGGAATATCCATTATTAGAAAAGGTCTTTCAGAAACAGCGCCAATCTTGTCCGCAGGTTGTGTGTGGTATTACAACTTTATTCACTTTAATGGAACTGAGCTGTAATGCCACACATAAACTGAGGATAAGAGAGGTGTTGTTTCTCATAGAAAGCAGTAGCATTTTTCTAATCCTTAAAGGGGGTTTCCAATTTAAGTTACCCACAGCTCCATTCATTCTCTATGGAGCTGCCAAAAAGAGCCGAGTGTTGTAGTTGACTCTCTCCGGTGGTCAATCTACAGATCCCTGGGGAATATGGAGGTCAGACCCCCTGCAATCTTATACTTGTCCTCTATCCTGTGGATAGGGGACAATTAACTTTAAATCTTAAAGCCCCTTTACATTGGAATCAAAACTATCTGAAATTTTCTGGCACCAAATTTTGCTCTACAGTAAAGAAGAAAAAAATGTGAGCATTATATTGCGTTGAGTAGGCAGTATATGACACTACACTCTGGCGTAGCATTATTTCAGCACTGTATGGCAATATATTGTGCATAGTTTATGCTGCTATTCTGCATATATAGTGTGTTAGTCATATGTGGTAGCATAGTTCTATGTGTTCTACCTGTTTAGTTAGTTCTATGTGTTCTACTTATATTGTTACAGTTATATGTGTTTTATTTATATCGTTACATAGTTATGTTTTCTACTTATACACTTACATAGTTATATACTTATAAAGCTAGTTGTATGTGTTCTTCTTATATAGTTACAGTTGTATGTGTTCTACTTATATAGTTACATAGTTATATATTTTCTACTTATATAGTTACAGTTGTATGTGTTGTATATAGTTACATAGTTATATATTTTCTACTTATATAGTTACAGTTGTATGTGTTCTACTTTTATAGTTACATAGCTATGTGTTCTACTTATATAGTTTCAGCTATATGTATTTTACTTACATAGTTCTATAGTTTTATATATATATATATATATATATATATATATATATTCCACTCATATACAGTAGGTACAGTTATGTGTGTTCTACTTATATAGTTACATAGTTATATGTATTGTTATATGTATAGGTACAGCTATATGTGTTCTACTTATGTATTTATATAGTTATATATTTTCTACTTAGATACTTACATAGTTATATACTTATATAGTTTGTTATATGTGTTCTACTTATATAGTTACATAGTTATGTGTTCTACTTATATTTTTACAGTTATATGTGTTGTATATAGTTACATAGTTATATGTATTCTACCTATATAGTTACAGCTATATGTGTTCTACTTATATAGTTATATATATTCTACTTATATAGTTACAATTATATGTGTTCTACTCATAGACAGTTGGTACAGTTATATGTGTTCTGCTTATATAGTTACATAGTTATATGCATTCTACTTATATAGTTACAGCTGTATGTGTTCTACTGATATAGTTACTTAGTTATATGTGTTCTACTTATGTAGTTGCAATTATATGCGTTCAACTTATATACAGTAGGTACAGCCATATGTGTTCTACTTATATAGTTACATAGTTAATGTACATTGTTGATCTCCCAATATGCACATTTTCTATGTTTCAGCTGGGTACGGTTGTTTTTCCCTGTACAGTACGAACAGCGGCCATGTTTGCTATAGAAAGTGATTTTTTTTCCCCCTCCAGCGATGTAATTATAGTCAGCAGTAGCAGTTTGGTAGCCACGGAGCGTACTATTTCAGAAATACAGAGCGTATGATGTAGTGCCAGCACCTGTCTCCCAGACACCGGGGACCCATGTACCAGTTGGGAATCTTTTACATTCCTGAACTGCAGAGAAAGACAGAGCTGAGCATACTTGGACGGAGAATGTAGATCTGTGCCCTGGTGTACTCAGCTGTTTCCAGGACTTTCTTTGCATCTTATTCAATAAGATATATTTTTGCTGACGCTTGGTCTAGTGGTGGGATTTCTATGACAAGATTGTAGTGTGTATAGAGGGAATAAAGAAGTGTAAATAGTTAGAATCGGATAATATTTTTGACTTCAATTTATTTTTTAAATATTTCACACGTTCCATGTACAACAATTCTATTTAGATTGTAGGGTAACTCTGTTGTCCAAATAGGGTCAGGTTAAAGGGCAAGGATGGCACCAACCTTGTATACATTCACCAAAGCTTGAATAACAGGAGGGGTAAAAAACATGGGGTTAGCCACCAGGATAAAAGGCTCATCTACTAAAGTGGGATAGCCACCAGGGTAAAAGGCTCATCTACTAAAGTCAGATAGCCACCAGGGTAAAAGGCTCATCTACTAAAGTGGGATAGCCACCAGGGTAAAAGGCTCATCTACTAAAGTCAGATAGCCACCAGGGTAAAAGGCTCATCTACTAAAGTCAGATAGCCACCAGGGTAAAAGGCTCATCTACTAAAGTCAGATAGCCACCAGGGTAAAAGGCTCATCTACTAAAGTCAGATAGCCACCAGGGTAAAAGGCTCATCTACTAAAGTCAACATCACATGGCTAAATGTTCACTAAGCTGAACAATTTTTAATAGACTGTGCATCTAAAGTATATTGCGGTGCTATAACTAATATCTAATATCTAATTACAGTTGTTGGGTTAAAGAAGGATCATATATGTTGAATTTTTAGCACAGCGGTCCTTTGTTATCGGTAAAAAAAAAAAAGCAAAGGAATCTAGCAGGGGCTTATTCCCCTTTATAAACAGCATGCTTTGGCCAAGCCAAAAATCCATGTGCATGGGCTAGTCAGGTGGAAAAGCTTAAAGAGGACCTGTCACCCCCCGCGCCGGGGTGACAGGCTCCCCACCCCCAGATAGATCCCCTTATACTTACCTCATGTCACCGAGTCCCGCTGCTGGAGCCGGTCCCGGGACGGAGATATCCTGGTGAGAAGCCGGCGCGCGCGCTGTGGAGATGAGTCCAGCGTCCATAGAGAATGAATGGAGCCGGACTCATCTCTGCTGCGTGCGCACGGCTCCATTCATTCTCTATGGACGCTGGACGCTGGATCTATATGGGGGTCGGGAGCCTGTCACCCCGGCGCGGGGGGTGACAGGTCTCCTTTAAGAATTTTTGGGCTCATTTTGGGTGTGGGTTTTGTAACTCAATTCCATTGAAGTGAATGAAGCTGACATGTAAAACCACACACAACCTTAAGTCAGGGGTAGCGCTGTTTTTGCAAGACAGTAGCTATTTTTTCCAGTCCTGGAGAAGCCCTTTAAGATTTGTGTTTATTCACATGGCGCGGTCTCGCCGCAGTTATTTTCCACATTTTTTCCAGTAAAGCTCAGAAAAGATCAATTAGTAAACCACTTATTTGCTTAAACTATCAAACACGGTCATCAATATTTAATCAAAGCAGATTGAGTTTTGCTGAAAACGCAAAATAGCAGATTCCCGGAGAAAATGTTATGTATTTTGACAGCTGCAGCACAAGGTCATCGGCTCGCTGATGTATTTCGCTGCTGGGCAGCACTGATCTTGCGGAGTGATTTTACACTGTAAATAAAAGCAAAATTACAGTCTTTTTTCATGGAGAGTAGATGACAACATCGAGTCAGAGGAAAATAGGGACCGAACTGCAAAAATGTTTTCTTTTAGCTGAAAATTTTGAATAAAATTTTGAATTTCCTTCAATAGCATCAGTCACCCATATGTAAACAGCTTTCAAAATTCTTTGCAATAGGCCAACAACCCCCGACCAGCTGGCCACACAGGGGTGACTGTTCCTACTGGCTAGTATGAGACTAAGGGAGCTAATTTGGATAAAGGTTCCCATGGGACATTGTCTTTTTTGCAGAATTTGTAATGGAGATGCAGAGGTGGCACTGTCTGCCCTTGCACCCACTCAGCACCTGCTGCTCAATCACTACTAGACTTTTCATGTCACCCTAAGCTATCAGCTATCAGGAGCAGGGACTCCTGTGCAGTAAGTGGTAGTGCTGTATGCATTGCTGCTTGCTCAATACATTTGCTGGGCCACCCAGATACTGCAGTTGAGCAGCAAGGCATACACTGTATGGACAGGAACAGGGACTCTTCTCTTTTTCATGGGAGTTCCTGCTCCTGCATGTAATTTCCCTGATGTTCTAGTCATGAAATGTTCCTACAGGAGCAGGGACTCTTCTCTTTTTGATGGGAGTTCCTGCTCCTGTATGTAATTTCCCTGATGTCCTAGCCATGGAAAGTACCTATAGAAGCAGCGATGCCTCTCTTGAGTTCTTGCTACTTTATGCAATTTCTGTGATGTTCTAGCCAATGAAAGTATTTACAGAAGCAGGGATTCCTCTCTTTTTGACAGGAGTTCCCACTCCTGTATGTAATTTCTGTGATCTCCTAGCCAATGAAAGTACAGTACTTACAGGAACAGGAACTTATCTCTTTGTGATAGGAGTTCATGCTCCTGTATCTAATTTCCATTATGTTGTAGCCAATTAATGTACTAACAGGAGCAAGGACTCCCTTTTTTTAACAAGAGTTCCTGCTTCTGTATGTAATTTCTGTGATATCCTAGGCATGGAAAGTACTTAAAGGGGCAGAGACTCCTCTCTTTTTGACATTAGCTTCCACGTCTGTATGTAATTTCAGTGATGTTCTAGCCATAGAAAGTGCTTACAGGAGCAGGGACTCCTACTTTTAATAGGAGGCCCAGCTCCTGTACACTATATACAGTAGTTTTGAAGGTGCTCTTTTCCAGTTGCATAGCTCGCCTTGGGAAAGATGTAGCAGGCCACCAATCAAGTTGTAAGCATCTCTGTTAGCATCAACTATTAGGGTAAATGCACACAGGACAGTTGGTAAATCTGCAAATCCGCAAAGCAATGCAGCAGTATATGATATTATATATGTTATTATACTATACAATGTTATATACTGCACCCTCTCGGTAATGAACATTTAAAGAGGAACAGATGAATCTTTTCCATTAAAAACAACTCCTGGAAAGTATTAAAATTTATAACTTCCTGACAACTAATGTCCACGATTAAAAGAAAAACTTGTCTTTAAAGCTAGAAACATGCGCTCCCCAGAATTGACAGCATTCCACCAGCTATAACCCTCCAAAAGCCCAATAAATCAGATAGTCACAGCTTTGAACATCACCAGGGGGGTCTGCCCGCAAATTACAAAGACATTGGGTGGAATGTAACTGTACAGTGGGATTTAGCTATTTGATTAATATTTCTTAAAGGTGATTCTCCTTCTATCTTGGAGTATGTGCACGCAATGGTGATTGCGGCACAGAATCAATGTATAGAGTAGAGATGAGCGAACCTGGAGCATGCTCGAGTCGATCCGAACCCGAACTTTCGGCATTTGATTAGCGGGGGCTGCTGAAGTTGGATAAAGCCCTAAGGCTATGTGGAAATCATGGATATAGTCATTGGCTGTATCCATGTTTTCCAGACAACCTTAGCGCTTTATCCAAGTTCAGCAGCCCCAGCTAATCGAATACCGAATGTTTGGGTTTGGATCGACTCGAACCCGAACCCGGTTCGCTCATCTGTAGTATAGAGTAGTCTCCAGAAAAAAGAAAAAAAAAAATCGATGGCAGAAGTCCAGTTGGGAGACAACTTTGCACTGATCTTTTTTTTTTTTCATTACTAGTTTGTTTCTTTAAAGGGGAACTATAAGCAGCATGAATCTAAGCTGCTGATAGCTCCATAGTGCACATAGGGCGATGAAGATGAAGGTACGTCTGTTGTCTTCATCCTCCACGCCATTACTGTGACATTTGTTGTGAAATCCTTGGTCTGGTAAGGGTGGTAGGACCAATCTGGCCCACCCCCCGGATCGCTTCTCGGGGGGGGGGGGGTGAGGCCTCGCCCAACCCCAAACAACCCCCCCCCCCCCGAGAAGCGATCCGGGGGGTGGGCCAGATTGGTCCTGGGGGGGGGGGGGCGTTAGCGTTATCCCCAATGCTCTAACTGCCCTTACCGGACCAAGGATTTCAGAACAAACAGCATGGGAATGGCACTGAGGATGAAGGTAACATATCTCCATCCTAGGGATCTATCAGCAGGTTAGATCAGTCTTCATTAAAAATTACTTACCATTTACTGTAGCTTTGTGTTTTTACATGAACAGACCAGCGCTAACGTGGGGATGACTATCAAAAAGAAAATGGGCAGATACTGGGAGAGTCAATCCATCCAAATTACACAAAAAACTGTCAAAACACTGGACTAATAAGACTCTAAATTTACCCTGGATCTAAGGAATAATAAAAATACCTTTATTAATAGTGGGTATATATAATAATGTAAAGTATAAATTTAAAACGTGGGGATGACGGTGCCGCCGTCTCTTTTGTTTAACTGCCACCCATTTTTCCTCGCACAGCACCGGTCTATTCCCGAGCACCGGCCTGGCATGAAGCACTGGAGGCAGGCCCGCTGACCCCCAGTATGAAGAGTATATGGCGGCCATCCACTTAATTACAACATTATGTGAACAGAGCCTTTCTGTGTTTTCAATCCACTCCTGGTTTTAGTTGCTATGAGGACCTGACATGAGGACCAAATACTGCCTGAAATATACTGTGTGTGAACCCAGCCTTAAAGTGATTTAGCTAGTGGTACATTCGTCGATTCTCCTTGCGTTTAGAGATGTATCACACACTCTTCCTAGCTTGTATCTCTTTGACTTTGTCTTGGGATAATGGAGTGGAGATAATGTGACAGGTGACTTATTGCCTCCTTCACGGGCCAAATACTAATGCAGAGATTTGTACATAAAGAAGGTTATTTTAATCATCCGTATTATACAGAGGAAAAAAAACACTGGATCCTAGGGATCTGGCCAACAAAACTTGGCTCACCGGAAATGAAAGAAACCGTATAGGACCAGAATCATAATCTCCAGGGACAAAGAATTCAGTAGACACAAGGGACTAGGACAAAAAACACCAACATCTAGGAAAGGACCCACCGGACACATAAATTACATGACAATAAGTAAAAAGAACTAGTTCACAAAATTATAAAAAAATTCATGCCATTGCTTGGAGTCTCCATGTATATTGGGGGAGATTTATCAAACATGGTGTAAAGTGAAACTGGCTCAGTTGCCCCTAGCAACCAATCAGATTCCACCTTTCATTTTCCAAAGTGTCTGTGAGGAATGAAAGGTGGAATCTGATTGGTTGCTAGGGGCAACTGAGCCAGTTTCACTTTACACCATGTTTGATAAATCTCCCCCCATATTCAAAAAATCTCCTACATAGTTTTCAACAGGGCGTTATCCTTCTATAAACATTTTAGCTCTCTTCCATTAAAGTGCAATACCACACATAACCTGAGGATCGGTGTGGTGCTGTTCATTCCTCAACAACTCCTCTAATATAGCTTTTTTTTGCACATAGTAGTCATCTAAAGCATTAGTTATAAATCCCCATAATCCTTAACTTACAGCTGGCCGGGCCTACATCTAACACGGCGAATGTTCTGCAAAACCTACGACGCTTCAGGTTACCCAAATCTGACACACAAGCTTTATGTTTCACAGAAAAAAAATTCCCTTTGAATTTCTAACATCCTATTAGAGACCATTGTGCAAGGACAATAGGCGAAACACGCCGGGATATTAAGCTTAGGCCTCTTATCATCAGTCGGAGGAAGCGGCGAACGGTTTACTGATGCATGCAGAGAATGCGTCCGCTGTGCGGCAGGGCTAAGACGCGCGGAGGGCTCGACGGCATGTGAATAAATCACGTCCGAAGCAAAAAGACCCCAACAGCTGGCAGACCTGATAGACAGGCCGCAACCAATGTGACAAGGCCCGGGCCTGCTCCTCTGATGTACGTGGTCACGCTGAGATGTAGAATTAGCAGATAAGAATGATGGTACTGTATACGTCCCAGGTGCGGCCTGTACAATCCTTTTGAAGAATGAAGTCTGTGAAGTCCTCTGTACCATCCATAGGTCGTGGAGATGAGAGGAACACATGATTCAGAACCTTAAGTAGACTCATTTTCCTCGAATCAGAGGAACATCGACGCATTAAATTCTTAAATATTTTCGCAAATGAGCGATAATTAAACTCATTTAGTGGATGAAGAATAATTTGCCGTACACCTCGGCCAGCTTTGATGGAGCTGATGAGAAAGATGAGAGGAGGAAATGTGCTGAGCCGCCCGAATGTTAGTCAAGGAGGAAGCATAATCTTGTTCCTCACATCTTTCTACTTCAGGGTCTGATATGTAAGGAGTGGCACAAAAATGCTCGAGAGCTTTTTACTTAAGTTCAATAACAAACCCCATTAAAGTCAATAGGAGACTTGAGCATTTAACCAGGTGCCCCCTTGCTCGGCAGAGGGGAGGGTGTCTGGTACACCTGAGAAACTGGGAAAGTGGTGGAAACACCGAAATGGAACGGGAATTCGGCCTGTCACCCCTCCACCTACACAACACAGGCGCTCTCGGCCGCGCCGAATGATCGTTCCATTTCCATCAGCTGTCAGTTATTGAAGGTGGTGCAGTGGTACTGGTTTAGTGTATGTTTTTGGCTGTATACCAGTGACCAGCATTAGTATACTGTCTAATACTGTTATAGTGTAATTCAGACGTCTATTTTATAAGGTGCGCTTACTAGTCCTGAAACAGACAGAGGTTTTTATGGGCTACTGACTACTGACCTGCCTACATACATATAAACAGTGTAAACGAGCGCCGATCTGCTAGATCACTGTGCCTATTCCACGGCCCGATAATCGATTAGCGAGGGCTGCAGGGACATCATTACCGATGTCCTTGCAGTCTTGTTTATACATCATACTTTACCTCACCAGGCTGCAGGTCTTCTCCTGCGCTCCTTCTCCCGATCCCACGTGCAGCAGCAGCTTTGGAGCGGCCTGTCTGAGCTGACAGACCGCTCAGCCAATCACTGGCCGGGACCGAATAGGCACAGTAAACGAGCGCCGATCTAGCAGATCGGCGCTCGTTTACACTGTTTATCGGGCCCTGGTCGGCCCGTGGAATAGGACCCTTACACTACCTATTTTCTATACTAACACTGTCCCTCCTCCTGCATCTCTCCCTGCCTGCTGAATGATGACAACTGAGCCAAGCATCAGGTGACCTGGGCTGCGGCCAGCCAGTCACTACTATGTAGGAGTCCAAGGAAATTAGAGGAATCTATTGTCCCCCGTGTGAATAGAGTAGCACATGATTGGCCATAGGTGCATTCAGCCCCCAGAGTGAGACCCCAGACTGATCAAAATGTTTGACATGTTCCTATGACAGTGTCTATCTAAGAGAGCATTATGGCGTTGGGCCTAACCAAGTATACTTCAGGATACAATTTTTTTTTTTATATGGTAGCACTTATATAGTTAAGTTCTTTTTATACTCTTTGTGATGGGTACCCAGGATTACTACTCCATGAGGACAAGTAGCTAGCCTTCTGGGAACCATAGAGGAGCTCCATTGGAAACATAGACCCTAAAATAGACTTTCATCTTTACTAGAGATTAGCACAACTCTAGCATGTTTGAGTGCGATCGTTTGGCATTTGATTACCGGTGGCTGAAGAAGTTGAATGCCGCCCTAGGAAGTCCGGGAAAACATGGATACAGCCAAAGGTCATAGGCTGTTTCCATGATTTCCAGCACTCCCTAGGGTTGCATCCAACTTCTTTAGCCACTGGTAATCAAATAGAGAGTGATCGGACTGGAGCATGCCGGAGTTGTGCTCATCTCTAATCTTTACTCACTAGTAGAAAAGAAAAGATAAAAAGACACAAAAAAGGATTAGCCCTGCTCTATTCCCATTCTGAGTGTGTTTTCAATGCACCATGACGGTCTTCTGATAGCACATCTCCCATAGAAGCCTATGACAGCTAGGGCCTAAGGAGGTTATTCTAAGGATGGGGACCTGTAAATCCACCACAGCCCAACATTCCCTCTAAATTAAACCCTAGTTGGAACTTGAAAATCGCTCAACCAGTGAAAATCGCTCAGCTCAGACAGGCCACTCTGAAGCTGCAGCCGCGGCGCATACAGAGCGCAGAAGGCGACTCGAAGCGTGGACAGGTAATGTATTAACTGTTTGTTCAACAGTCAGCCGTCAGTCATGCATCGCCATTATACGTAGCGATGCGCCGTTGGCAGACAATGATTTTAGGTCAGTGCCTAAAGAAACCATCAATCTATAATCGGCTGATCGTTGTCTCTATTACACGGAGCTATAATCGGCCGAATCGGGCAGATTTGTAATAGGGCCCTTAGCCCTAATGCCCTATTTGTATACAGCAATGTCTGGGTAACCTATCATAGCTCTTCACCTCCATCCACTATAGTAAGCTGCTCCGTGAAACAAGAACATCAAGTAACTGATGTGACGTAAAGCCGGTAGATGGGATGACTCAGCTCCTGTCTATTACCGAGCACAAATTCTGAGGTGATTATGTAAATTGTACATTACTGTGTAATTCAGGGCAATTACACACTATTACCTAATGTGCATGTCCATCCTTTAAACACCATCGTAAAGCCCAGAAGTCACAGGACAATGCTTAGTGTATTATGTAATGTATAACCATACACCCCCCCCCAAAAGGAAACTAAAAAAATTCCTCATACTCATAATAACTAGAAAACTCCAAAACGACCCATGTGACCAAACGTGCTTACAACACAAAGACTATTTAACTCCCACCAGACTCCATTCGCATCCTGCCTTCAGGCTATCACAGGCGCCACCCCTGTCTTCAGGTTGTGGGTGGTATTACAATTCAGCTTCATTCACTTTACTGGAAGCCGAGATACAAAACCCCACGCCCCAAACTGAGTGATGATGTTTTTGGAAGAAAGCGGGCATGTTTTTCTAATCCTGGATAACCCCTTTAATAGACCAAAAGAAAGTATACATATGGAAAACAGACCAAGCACAGTCACTACTAGTAGACTATGTTCAGTATATAAAACTTACCACACCATAGCTTTTTTGCCAGTATTTTCACATTTCTTTTTCTATTTTTTAACTCTTCATTTTGAAAAGCGCTGATCTGCAAAATAAAGTTTTGCGGCAAAATGAACAGCGTAACAAAGAAATGCCTCCCTTTCTGTTTCCCTGATATAGTTTATGGTAAAATGTAGAGGGTGTCTAAAAAGTACTATTGGTCCCACAGAAAACAAGTCCTCGTATAGAAGAAAAAATTCTTGCTTTTAGACCCCCTTCACGCGTCTCTGTTCAGGAAACATTGATCAGGAGGATTCAGGAAACCATTAGCGTTTCTTGACCGTAAAAATGGAGGAGAAAAAAAAATCATACTCACCTTCTGCAGGCTGCAGTGGTGCTCCTGAGGCTTCTTCCTCTGTCTTCCGGCTTTGGGGGGAGAGAGTGACCTCTTGTGGTTGGAGGAATAATGCTGCCTCCGGCCAGAAGGCTCCCGACTCTATCAAGCACAGCTCATGATTAAATGGAATCAGCATAAACTAGTGACAAAAAATACTGAGCAGATCAGTGTATTACTTACATCATACTGTTCAGCTGTTCTCCTAATATGCAGGAGAATAGGTGTCTTGCCGCACACCTCACCTCCCCTCTAGTTGCTGATTGACAGGTGACTGCCTATACACAGCATGGATAGATAACTGTCAATCAGCAACTGGTGGGCGGAGTTTTCTGCTTCTCATGAATATCCAGGACTATTGGGCTCATGCACGTAATGGAGAAGACTATTTATTGCCCATGTTATTCAGGAGGATATCTCTGGATCAGCTGCACATAACTATGTAAGGGATACATCATTCTGTTAAGCTTCTCTGTCACTATTTAATGCTACCCTGAGATAGGACGGTCTAAACCTGCTGATAGAGTCTCTTTAACTGTATGCACTCCTGATTAGGAGCATCTATAGATAAAGGGCCAGCATCTGCAGAACTTGCCTGGGTTCTGGTGATGGCCCAGGCTAGAACACAGTGCATCCCGAATTCCGGACAGTTTCCAGACTCACATCCGGAGCTGTCCAGAATTCCGGATGCCCCCATAAAGTTCTATGGGGCATGCGTGCATGAAATTTTGAGAATTATAGGACATGTCCGGGCCTATTTTCCAGTATGGACGCCCTTCAGGCGATATCCTGAGGATGTCCATACCCATAGAACCCTATGGGTCAGGAAATCTATCTGGATTTCCTGATAACCATTGGCTCTCCAGCTGTTGCAAAACTACAATTCCCAGCTTTAGCTTTGGCTGTCCAGGCAGGATGGCAACAGCTGGAGGGCTGCAGGTTTCCCATCATTGATGTAGACCTTCCGTATAGCAGGTACAGATGGGAATCCTGTATATTTTGATCAAATATATCTTTAATCCATAATGAAAAATAAGAAAAATTAGGAAAATGTTCCATGTTTAGTCCATCCCGCCTGCAGAGCTGCGTATTTGCATAATAATCCATTAATACTTAATATTATGTAAAATATTGCATGTTCTGAGCGCCTTTTCTGGCTGTTAGACACCCTTGAACATCCATCCCCGGAGATTCCTCTCCCTGAAGCGGATAAAATGAAGATGATTAAAAACAGTGTTATGTTATGAGGAATCTGCTTAGAAGTGTTCTTATATCATTCACGTCTCTTGTGAGATTGCTGGACGTGCCTTTCTGATATATCATACATGTAAGACAACACAAAGGAACATAAAATGGGCAACCATGGAGACATTAAATCTGTGACTTTATACCCCACCAAAGTCATGGGTGGAGGGAGTGCTGGTTCTGATTGGGGAGAACTAGCTGTGTATGGAGTCTTAAGAACAATACTTCATGGGGGAAATATGCAAATTAGCTCTATTTAAGAAAGTCTCTCTAGCACCATCTATAGGTAACTACCCTGTAAGTGAATGTCAGACCTGAAAAAAGGCCTTGAAAATTGACTAGGGGTATTATCCAAACCATTGTATCTTGTAAAAGTTTGAAACTCATTTGGGGTTCTTGCCCCTCATCAGTACTAAGAAGGGTGCTTGTTGGCTGGGTGTGAGTTATTTTATGCTCTGAGGGCACTAGTTGTCGTTGAGGAGATCCAGTTGTGTATGGAGTCTCACAAGCAATGCTTCATGGGGAAAATATATGCAAATTAGTCCCACTCTGGAATGAAGAAGAATGTTTTCTAGTGCCACCTATAGGTAGTTACTCTGTAAGGGTTTGCCATATAAGAACCTTGAATTCTGGCTAGGAATTTTAGCTACATCAAAGACTTCTCCAAAAAGGAGAGACACCATCTCTAGACAGCTTTATTGAGGTGGGTGGTGTTAAGTTGTGATCATCTAATATTGATCGCAACTCCCCAGAAGGGAGGGGGGAGAAAAAAGTTTCAGCGATGGCGAGCAGAAGGCTGTAAAGTCTAGATACATCAAAGACTTCTCCAAAAAGGAGAGACACCATCTGTAGACAGCTTTATTGGGGTTCTTGACCCTTGTCAGCACAGAGAAGGACGTTGGCTGGCTATAGAATTTAATGCGGTACTGGAGCCTAATGACAACATTCAGCCGCATTGAGTCTTAAAGGGGTTGTCCAGGTAGCAGAAGACAGCTAAAGCCTTCTGCTCCTCAGCGCTCACTTTCTTAGATCAATATTGCGGAGACAAGGTGCAGCTATTGGTTGATCGTGACTTAGCCCTTCCACCTCCCCACAACTCGAAACGGAGGAGGAAAAAGTTTCAGCACCGACGAGCAGAAGGCTTTAGCCACCTTCTGTTGGACATCCCCTTTAAGGCTACCATAAACATTAGTTAAAAAATATCTAAACCCATCAACTAGAAGGGAAGGGGGGGGGGGGGGGGGGGCTACCAACTCTAATGTGTATGGGGGCCAACTAACTATCTTCCCAACCTGATTTCACTCCACTCACTTTTATGAGTATGGCATGAACAGGAGAGACAACCTCATTCCATATAAGAGACAACTCTTGGAGCTTGAGATATCCCACTTCTTGGAGCCTTTACATGCTCCTTGTTGACATTAGTGGTATCCATTATTTAGAGTGCAATCTGTCCGTCATCCTGGGCCGTGTACCGTACAGGACATGAAGCATTATACCTCTCCCCTTGAAGTCAGCAGTCCGCCATTTATTTCAGTGGTCCTCCTCAGCTGAGAACATGGATTGATGCTTTATTGAATAGATGAGACCAGAGAACCATGACAATGTCGATTATGGAAGCATGGCCAACAAATGCGTGCATTACAACAGAGAGAACATCGCTCCATCCCCCATGTTTCCTCCGGTCACGCTAGTTTAAAAAATTACACATCCCGTCCCGAATGTTTGCAGTGTCGACATCCTCTAAATGACATTTTGCCATCTCCGCTATTTTATTACACTACAACCCAAGACTAATAGTACAAGGCAAATTACACAGGAAAAGCAGGACGCCACTGAGTATCCCTTTCATGCCGCACGTTGCGGTAAATTTCTCGCTGTGCCACATTGAATTAACATAATGGAATGAAATGATAATTGTCCATGTCATTATATTCCTTAAAGGGGTTGGCCACTTTATAACAAAATTGTTTTGTGTGTAGTATAAGGCCTGATTCACACAGCGTATGACACCGGCTGTTCTGTGACAGTGAAGTTTATCCTGGCCGGTACTGCAAATGGGCAACAATGGCCGTGATTAATACAAAACTTACGTTGTGTGAACATAGTCTAATTGTAGTATTCACATTACTTACTGACAGCAGCCCACTGTGTACTACATAGATGTAAAATCAGACTCCTCTCCTCCAGGCTGTGCTGTCCTGCTCTATGGCGAATCTGTCCATCTGTCCATAAGATGGCCGACATGGAGGAGCATGTGACCATGCCCCGCCCCCAGTGTCCTCCATAGGCATATACAGGCTCAGTGGTGGACACTGGGGGTGGGGCATGGTCACATGCTCCTCCATGTCACCCATCTTATGGACAGACTCACCACAGAGCAGGACAGCACAGCCTGGAGGAGGGGAGCCTGATTTTAGTTCTATGAGATACACAAGGAGCTGCTGTCAGTATATACAGTTAGTACACAGGGAGCTGCTGTCAGTATATACAGTTAGTACACAGGGAGCTGCTGTCAGTATATACAGTGAGTACACTTACTAATACTATACACTCAGCAATTTTACTATAAAGTGGCCAACCCCTTTAAAGGAGTCGGCACCGCGGAATGAACACAACCCAGCTCCATTATTCCGCCACAAACCGGAACAGGTGGCTTCACAGTTTACGTCCCAAATAAAATATGATACTCGCCCTCTGACCCCATGTATTTTAACCAGAGGGCCATTCCCTGTAAGAAGTGTACGGAGAGGCCAGTGTGGAGCCGGTTGACCTTCTGTTTTCTTTTAGCAGGAATGTGACGCTCTGAAATAGACAAACCACATCAACAGCTTCCCGAAGAAAACCCCATGCTTCCTTTCCAGCTAGAAACATGAATGCTCGGAAGGTTTACTATATTTGCCTTTCTTTACTAGCACAACATTCTCCAAAGCTTTATGGCTCTTTAGGTATCTTTATATAGGGCCTCAGCACAGCACTCATGTTTGGCCCCTCGGGCCTTTTTACAAATGCAGAGAGTATTTATATATGAGGCTTTTTTTTTCACTTTTTTCCACAATTTCAGTTCTCTCCATCACTCTGCATTGAAAGTGAATTTTTTTTTTGAATTTGCAAAAAATTCAAAAAATTCTGTTTTCACTTTCAATGTAGAATGATGGTGGTGAGAACTGAAGCCACTATAGAAGTCATTCCACCCTCCAGTCTTCTTGGCTATGAGGTTACACGGTTTATACCTGGATTTGGGGATTTCCTGACATTCTTCGCTTTTAATCCTCTCTAGCTCTGGCAGGTTGGATGGAGGGGGCCATCAATAGAGCCATTGTTAGGTTTCTTCAGAGATGATCCATTAGACCACCGCCCTTTACGGTTCTGTATATTAAGATAACCTTAAAATAAACAGTAGTTAAAAGCACCACCGGTCTAATGCTTTATTGGTCCCTATAGTGCTACCAAAACAGCTGTGACCGATGGACATACGGACTCCAGTGGATCCTGTAAGTTGTGAGGAAGGACTTGTTCCTCTTGAACATCCCACAGATGATTGAGATAGTTGAGATGTGGAAGATCTAGAGGTCGAGTTACCACCGTTATCTCTTTCTCCTGTTCCTCATTCCTAGACAGTGTCTGCAGTGTGGCCCCCAGGCATTATCCTGCTAGTAGAGGCTGCTGGCAATAGGGTGTACGGCTACCATGATGGGGAGAACTTGGTCTGTACAATGGTTAGGTAAGTGGTCGGTGTCACAATAACATCCACAGTGATCCACAAGGTTGGACCACTTTCGGTAGGTACTAACCTTTTACATACCTGGTACATCTCACAAGACCCAGTCCTCTAGCCATTGCAATTTAACCCTTGTTGAAGTTGCTCTTATCCTTTGCACTTGGCCCATTTTTCCTGCTTTCATGACTTCAAGACTGTTGCCTAATATATACCCCCCAACATTATTGACACAGACACTGACTGACATTGATCGACTGACTGACACAGACTGACTTACACAGATACTGACACACAGAACGTACAGCTCAGTCTTCTCCCTCTTCCTCTCTGTACAGCTGCTCTCCACACTGTAAGGTTGAGGACCTTGGGGTCATGTGATCAGGTCTTTCACCCTTTACTCCTGCTCCGTCTCCTGTGTCTTCTGATGTTCAGCCCGCTCACCCAGCACTACAGTGAGTGGGCTGAACATTACAGCACTGGACCCCTCACAAGACCCAGTCCTCTAGACATTGCAATTTAACCCCTGTTAAAGTTGCTCCTATCCTTTGCACTTTGTCCATTTTTCCTGCTTTCATGACTTCAAGACTTGAACCTTCACCTGTTGCCTAATATATACCCCCCTCCCCCGACACCATTGCCATGATATTATCAATGTTAGACTTTGTTCTGCGCCTTATCCACCTGCCCATCACTGGTTTTAATATTATGGCTGATCGGGCTAAATCCTTTAAAGATCTGCAATCTGATGTCTCCAGCTACGTGATGAGTAATACCATCTATTCCACACTTACAGAGAAAAAAAAGAAACCAGATACAAGGAGGGGGGGCGGGCAAGATTTACAAGCAGGAATAGAACTTGGATGAATCCCATTGCAACAGAAGCACTGCAGTGTCACTGCTGCATTGGATTGCTGGAAGACGCCTGCATTTCATTAATTTGAGAGTAACCCATAGAGACAGGCTGCTGCATTGAAACTATTGATTTAAAGTGATTGGAGGCGGCCGCACACCGCCGCGCTCAAATGTTTTGTAAGGGATTTGGACCCTGGGAATGGAAATAGATCAGGGCAGAGTGATTAACGCAGTCAGACTACTGTGCGGAGAATAGCTCCCCCAGCCTAGCGCTCACTTATTCTGATTTGTTGGACTCTTCTCCGGATTCCAGGGCTACGGTATACATTTCCTGCTGTTGAATGACGTGTAACTCCTTCATTGCCGCAACCGCTGGGAGAGCCAGAGCTGCAGTAGGCAGGGTCTGGGCTGAGATCTGCATTGGGGATGACTGCAGAACAGCTCGCTCACCTTTATCGCCTCGGCTAATAGACGGTACAGGCGTATCATGGTGGTAAATGAGCGCACGTTTCATGCAGATTACAGCAGATTTCATGCCGATTTCTCATGCGGAGCCAGAAGCTGATGGACAAGAGGGAAAAGAAATAAGGGGGGGAGGGGGTCAGAGCCGTACTGGGCTAAATAGGTGGCTTGGTGTATCTGATTGCATAGGAAAATGTATGTAATGGATATGTACATGAGTGCTAGAGGAAGAGGAAGCTGAAGAACGTCATGTTATAAGGCTATGGAAAAATATGGGACTAATACACCTTTATAAACATCCTTGAGTTGAGTATGATGCTTAAAGGGGAACTCCGGAAATATTGTTTTTTAAATCGATTGGTGTCAGAAAGTTGTGAAGATTTGTAATTTAGTTCTATTTAAATAGTAAGGTATTCCAATATTTATCAGCTGCTGTATGTCCTGCAGGAAGTGGTGGGTTTCCAGTCTGACACAGTGCTCTCTGCTGCCACCTGTGTCTGTGTTAGGAACTGTTGGGAGCAGAAGTAGTTTTTTCTTATGGGGATTTGCAACTGCTCTGTCCTGACAAGGACAGCAGTGGCAGCAGAGAGTCAGACTGGAAAGAATCCACCACTTCCTGCAGGGCATACAGCTGATAAGTACTGGAAGAGCTTTGTATTTAAATAGAAGTAAATTATAAATCTGTGTAACTTTCTGATACCAGTTGATTTGAAAAAAATAAATAATCTTATTCAGCTATTTATTTATATTGATTGACACAGCATACAATCTGCAGCATAGCCAATATATGTGGATATACCCTAAGTACCTGCAATCTGAATCTGTCCTCCAGCTATCCTGGTCATGTACTACCTATTTAAAGGGATTGTCCAGGATTAGAAAAAAAACATAGCTGTTTTTTTTTCTAGAAATAGTACCAGTCTTGTGTGTGGTATTGCAGCTCAGTTCCATTAAAGTAAATGGTGCAGACTTGTAATACCACACACAACCTTAGTCCAGGGGTGGCGCAGTTTTTAGAAGAAAACAGCTATGTTTTTCTAATCCTGGATAAGACTACTTCTCCTGCTTGTGGTTTTCTATAGAAAAGTTGTTCCGAGAAGTCGTGCGATTCTGATTCCAGTGTTCGACATGTACCTGACATGGTTGACACAGTTTTTTATGGACAAGTTATCCAAGTTTTTTATGGACAGTCGAGATTTTTTACAGACATTGGAAAATCCTACTGAATCATAAAATCATAAGTGATATGTGTCTATAGCCGCATTTACTGTAAACTATAAAATTACAGTAATGATAACCTGTACAGGTTCCTCCAGCTTCCCTGGAAATCCCAGACACATCCAATTGTTTTTTATGGTTAGTGATGGAATAAAAAAATCCCTAATCTCCTGACTAATCCTCTACCTGACCCCTATGTAATGCATTGTCTCTGCTGGGCTTGACCTGGATTGCTTAGGACCCTATTAGAATCTAAACGATAATCGTTCGGTTGAATAGCAGTTAACGATTAACGACCGAACGAGAAATCGTTGATCGTTTAATAAGACCTGGACCTATTTTTATCGTTGCTCGTTCGCAAATCGTTCGTATTGAATAAGACGTTGTTCGGTTGTTCGCAGTAGTGACGAACGCAATAGCGATGACAAGACGACCGCAAGAACGATTATAAGTAACGATTATCATTCCATGTAAATGGGTGAACGATTTCAGGTCTTTTGCAATAGTGGTCTTTTGGATCGTTTATCGTTAACGATTATGCGAACGATAATCATCCCGTTGAATAGGGCCCTATTACACAGAGCCATAATTGACCGAATCGGTCCAATTCGGCTGACAGGCCGCTTAGACGTTGCTGCCGCTGGGATTGGGAAGCTGCGGAGCACAGGAGAGAAGACCGGAAGCGGGGAGAGGTAAGGTATCAGGTGTTTGGGCAAGGGCTGTATGGACATCGCTAATGATGTCCATGCAGCCCTTGCTACCCGATTATCGAGCCATCTAATAGATCCAGTAAATGAGCGAAGTTCACTATCTTACCTGTACCTTACTGCTTGCTCGGACCCTGACCTGCCCTACCTGACCCGTCATTGTCCCATATTAGTGTCATCTGGTCCACCAGGCCAGTCACTACCCCCATTGGGGAAACTTTTTGGAAACAACTTCAGTTCAGTTCAGTTTCCACATCCGGGACTGGGATTAAGATGAAAACCTAGATGATACTTGAGGCCGTATTACATGGCACAATATTAAGGGGGAAGCGAGCACTGACCTGTCAGGTCAGTGCTCGCTTCCCCTTCATTCCCCTCTCACTGCCTGTGCTATTACACGCACAGACAGCGAGCGGCAGGAACCAGAGGGGGTGGCCTGCGGTAGCAGTGGGAGGGGCAGCCCATTGAAGTCAGCGGAGATCTGCTACCTCGGCTCCTCTTGCATGGAGCGACAAGCAACAGATGGTCACTGACATTATCGGGCCGTGTCAACATGTTGAAAGACCATGATCAATTAACATCATGCATGTCGGCTGATCGTGGTCTTTTAATGTGCTTTTACACTCAGCGACTATCGTCCGGAATGGCTGGTGATTGGCCATGTCATTTTGTGTAATAGGACCTTCAGATTTTGTTCTTGAGTTTGGCCCAAAGTCAAACCAGTTGGGTAACAGAGTGGATCCACACAGTTAGAGTTAAAGTAGGAAACACTTGACTATAGCTGGGGTAAGGGCAATCGTCGCCCTACGATTTTAGGTCCAAACCTAAACCAACAATCAGATGATGATCATTTCATCGGCTGATTATTGTCTCTATTACACGGAATGATAGTCGGACGTAAAATAGGGCTCTAAGGGCCCTATTCCACAGTAACGATAATCGGCCGGATCGGCCCCATTTGGCCCGATTCGGCCGATTATTGTTCGGTGAAATAGAGAGAACGATCAGCTGATGATCGTGTCATCGGCTGATCGTTCATTTAGGGCCAGACCTAAAATAATTGTTCCCCCACCGCGCATCGCTACGGTTAAATAGCGGTGCGCGGCGGGCGACCGACGATTTGACAGCAGCAGCATCATCATACATTACCTGTCCAGGCTTCTTCTCCACGCTGTCTTCATCCCAGGGTCCCGCGCTCTCTATTTTCTGAATGGCCGGTCAGCTGATGGAGCGCTCAGCCAATCACAGGCCGGGACCGCCGCGGCCTGCGATTGGCTGAGTGTGGCCTGTCAGCTGACCCGCCATTCAGAAGATAGAGCGCGCGGGACCCTGGGATGAAGACAGAGCTGAGAAGACCTGCAGGTAATGTATTACTGCTGCTGCAAGGGCTGCAAGGACATCGCTAATCAGCCCTCACTCAACGATCATCGGGCCGTGGAATAGGCCCAGTAAACGAGCGGCGATCTATCAGATCGCCGCTCGTTTACATTGTTGATCGGGCCCTCCTTGGCCCGTGGAATAGGTCCCTAAGGCGGCAGTATACTCCCCCACTTTGACATTGTTACTGCAAAAGTGCACTGGCCTTAGTTCTGTTTCGGTAAATAGGGTTGAGGTACAATAGCGAATACATGTTTTGGACCTTTTTGTCAGCAATGCATAGTTTTCCACATTTCCACATTAACTAAGCTGTCTATCTCTGGTTTTAATTTTGATATTGATTTTAATAAAGGTTTTGGACAAGAAACGTAACCTGATCCTGTTGTGCTGGACTCACATTAAGGGCCCTATTCCACTGGACGATTATCGTTCAGATTATCGTTAATCGCTCGAATCTAAGCGATATTCGTTCGGTTGAAATGCAGTTAACGATTAACGACCAAACGAGAAATCGTTGATCGCTTTATAAGACCTGGACCTATTTTTATCATTGCTTGTTCGCAAATCGTTCACATTGAATAAGACGTCGTTCGGTCGTTCGCTGTAGATTCGAACGCAATTGCGAAAAAATAGCGAAAAGAAAGAACGATCGCAATTACGATCATAAGTAACGATTATCGTTCCATGGAAATGAGTGAACGTTTTCAGGTCTTTTGCAATAGCGGTCATTTGAGATCGTTAACGATTACGCGAACGATAATCGTCTGGTGGAATAGGGCCCTAAGACTGTATTAAGTTTGGAGCCGAGAATTGAGCCCGTCCGAGCACACGGATTGAGGGAGTGCCGGGTGAGCTGACTCCAACCCACTTTGCAGTTTTCCACATTTTTCCAAGGGTGCCCAATGTTTCCCTTGCCATGTAAATGCTAATATTTGAGTATGCAAAAAAAAACGTCCGTGGAACCTCAGTTACAAGTCTCAAAACACAGATTTTTCCCTTGTCATGTCACAATACTGGCAACTGAGTTCGACTTTGACGCAAAAGGGGCCACCTTGGTATTTCCCGACTTGTGTCCTAATACTTGCAACCCAGTGGGACTTTCGGGAATATATATCATGGTGGTTTGGTGATCTCCCAACTGGCAACAGGTTTCCTTCCTGGGAGGGATATCTGGCTATTCCTACGTTTTAAGACTCGTAACTGAAGCTCCACGTATCCTTTTTTTTTTTGCATACTCAAATCGTTTAGGGGGCAAAGTATCAATGGAGACTCTCCAGATTTTTTCGCAGTGATATAGTTGGAAACCTATGGTGCTATTCATAAGGTCTACAACAGAACATCTCTCAAGTCTTTGAGCGTATAACATTTATTTTAACATTCAAATAGCTCCTTCGAGATTTCCGCCATAGAGCAATTTCCAATCTCCACCTTTGTACCTCCTCCGTAACCTCCATTCTTCAGCGGATAATCTCGTCTATGGGAGGGTCAACCATTAGATGATGTCCACAGTCAGTATCGGGTAAAAGAACTTTCGCGGAACTACAGGTGAGAAGTAGTGACACATTCTCCGTAGCTATTGTACACAGCTTGCGTCTTCCCCCGCCATGAGTTGCTTGCCCTTGTTCTGTAAACCGTTCTCTCTGTCAGCGACCATAGCACACAGAGAATCAATTACGAGGCTACGGCCATGAGTCACTAGCAGCTGGGTAGGAATCAAACATCCTTTGGTTTTATTTTATTAGGTTTCCAGGAGTATATTGTCCCTTGTTGTCTCCGACGTTCCTGAAATTATCGCGGACGTTTCTTTTTGTGAGGATGTGTTATCTGACCCAACAAAGCATGGTTCACGTCCATGAGTACAGGCCACCGAAGGCTCATTATGATGGGCAGAACTAGAGAATGAAAGAGTTATAAGATAAAACAACCTTTAAATCCCCACAATGCAATTTTCCCGATCATGGTCTTGGCTTAGGTCCCGTTTCAGGTTGTAATTTGATTCAATGAGCCGCTCTGTCACATCTATAGGAACCCTCTTGTTCCCACTCATGGAAAGCGACAGGCCCAATATGACGACAATTACCGCCACTTTTACTTAGAGGATTTGACCTGTTTCAGGGAAGCCATGATCTACATCCACTCACGCCTGACGGGAAGTATACATTCATCCATCAAAACCAATAGAGGGGCTTTACGAGAAGAATTTTTTCCATTAAGAGTCAAAAACTTTCCCAAAAAGTAGACAATCAAGCTGATTCAACGTGTTGAAAAAAAAGTACAACAACAACAATGGTCTGCTGGCCGTCGCTCAAGGAGGTGACCTCAAGGCCGTGCAAGCAGACCGCCATCTCCCATGGGCTTCCCGGACAAACTAAAGATTGTCCGGGGAGCCCCTCCTGCAGCTCCCCGCGGCCCCCACTCATACCCATTTGCTGTCAGTTCGTGTAAGAGTGCCGGCAGCGAGCCAGGAACAAGCGAGGTCCAGTTCGGCCTGTATAATAGGGGCTTAGGGGTCCTTTTAGACAAAGCGATTTTTAACGATTAACAATACACGATCCCAGACGAGATCATTTATCGGTAACTTCAAATCGTTGACCATGATTCGTAGGTGTCCTTTTTTGGAGAATCAAAACGCACAAGGAACTGGTATTCCTATGGGTTCCAGTACTATTTTACATTTACCTACATTTGACCTTTGACCTCTCGTTTCGTCCCCGTATTGTACCTCATCTCTTGTGTGACTGTATGTTGCAGTACCTTTAACTCGGTCCTGTTGGCCGAACAGACCGATATTGTTTTGGTCAATAGGGCTAGGGATCTGCTTATGAGTAAAAAAAAAAAAAAAGTGTTCATTGTCTGATCCAAGAGTAGGGAACCTGGGCGCTCCAGCTGTTGCAAAACTACAACTCCCATCATGCCTGGATGATAGGAGTTGTAGTTCAGCAACAGCTGGAGAACAAAGATTCCCTACCCCCTGGTCTGATCTGTCCATCCTGAGAGGACACTAAATCATACAGGCCCGATGCCAGGAATGGCTGCATGTATAATTTATACGGTCCGGTCCTGTAAAGGGGCGTCGATCACTGTGATCAATGCTTATTTACACAATGCTCGAGTCCGACCGTGCAGCAATTGATTACCGGAGGATGAAAATGTTGGACAAATCTGTTGTCTGCAGCCTCCACAAGGGAAGCAACCACATACAAATTGATGGACTTCCATTGAAGCCAATGGGAGCATGTTCTGCAGTCTTCTCTTCTCTGAGCCTGTAACATGCAGGGTATAGCATTAAAGGGGTTGTTCGCAAAATTTTTTACTTCTATTAAATTTACTTCTATTAAAAAAATCTCCAGTCTTCCAGTACTTATCAGATGCTGTATGCCCTGCAGGAAGTGGTGTATTCTTTCCAGACTGGAGAGCAGGAGAGGTTTTCTATGGGGATTTGCTACTGTTCTGGACAGAGGTGGCAACAGAGAGCACTGTGTCAGACTGTAAATAATACCTCACTTCCTGCAGGACATACAGCAGCTGATAAGTTCTGGAAGACCAGATTATTATTATTTTTTTTAATAAAAGTAAATTACAAATCTTTGGCACTTTCTGGCACTAGTACATTTGAAAAAAAATAAATAAATAAATAAATTTTGGTGAACAACCCCTTTAATTGTACGTCCCCTTCTATCTCCACCTGTTGTAAATTTCCATACATTTCTATATAGGAGTTCAATCACTCCATAATATAATAAAAGCGTATATTCTCATTCACATACGTTAACCAAATCCTACGCTATACTGGATTACAATTTTTTTTTTTTTTTTTTTTTTTACTAAGAAATTCAAATTATACTGATATAGATGAGAAATCAATTGAAAACAAATGGGATGTTGGCTGTAATGGTATCAGCTTGGCGGCATTGCATTATCTCCGCACTATAAAAATCGTCAGCACAATCAGCCTGTGATCATTTAATAAAAAAGCTATTTATATGGACAAATGCGACGACTGAGCCATTAATCACATCCGGCAACAGCGAAAGGCAGGGATGAGAAGAAATCAGCTTGGAAAACACATGCGACCCATAATCCTATTATTTGTAGATACATAAGAGATAGCTACGTAAGGGATCAGAAAAACATGGCCGCCTTCTTTCACAAACAGCGCCACCCTCATGTGATGTGGCCATGTCTGGTATTGCAGCTTAGTGCTTAGTTCTGTTTCGGTGAATAGGGTTGAGGGACAACAGTAAACACGTGTGCATAGTTTTCCGCATTTTTTATTCTCTTGGTGTTACGTGGAAACCAACAGCAAGCAGGATATCATACAGAAGTCATCAGTTTTCCGAGTCAATGTTGAAATTGGCCAATTATGCAAAAACTTTTAGGAGGTCTACAGGTAAAAATAACCTAAAACGTAAAGGGGTACTCCATCAAGAGACAGAGATTTATAATTTACTTCTATAAAGAAATGAAAAATCAAGTCTTCCAGTACTTATTAGCTGCTGTATGTCCTGCAGAAAGTGGTGTATTCTTTCCAGTCTGACACAGCGCTGGTAATGGTACCATTTTTTGGGGGATTTTTCTTTTTACTCTTGTTTACACACGCAGTCCTGTGAATCCAGCTAGCAAGCGAGAGACCCCGTCTTGGATATTTCCCCTAATTAGGGTGATACGCTACTAGCCCAAGTGGCTTTAAGGTGAGCACAATACCACCCCTACACTCTCCACGTTTGCCTCTGGTATCACACGAGGCGCCTGTGCCTCTTTTTTCTTTATTTTCAGGAACTGTCCAGAGCAGTAGCAAATCCCCATAGAAAACCTCTCCTGCTCTGGACAGTTCCTGACAGGGACAGAGGTGGCAGCAGAGAGCACTGTGTCAGACTGGAAAAATACACCTTCCTGCAGGACATACAGCAGCTGATAAGTACTGGAAGACTCAGGATTTTTCATTAAAGTAAATTACAAAACTGCATAACTTTCTAAAATCACTTTTTTTCTGAAGTACTCCTTTAGGGTGCGTTCACACCTACAGGATCCGCAGCGGATTTTCATGCAGCCGGTTTGCAGCGAAATCAGCTGCGGATCCTGTACTGTGAAGCTCAATGGGTCCCATACACGCAGCCTGCATGGGACCCGGCCCCTTTAATCCCTGCGCTGCCGGGGCGGCGATTGGGCGTGCGGGCGGTGCGAGGGTTTAAGGGGGCCGGGTCCCATGCAGGCAGCGTGTATTGGACCCATTGAGCTTCACAGTACAGGATCTGCAGCTAATTTCGCTGCAAACTCAAAGCATGAAAATCCGCTGCTGATCCTGTAGGTGTGAATGCACCCTTAAAAGCATTTCCTAGATTATAAAAACATGGCTTTTTTTTTTTTTTAAACAGCACCACACCTGGTGCTGGTTATGTCAGGTATTACAGCTCAGCACAGCATGAATGGTGTTCTCATACACCAGTATATGTCCCCATCACCTTATTGGAGGAGATTTATCAAACATGGTTTAAAGTGAAACTGGCTCAGTTGCCCCTAGCAACCAATCAGATTCCACCTTTCATTCCTCACAGACTCTTTGGAAAATGAAAGGTGGAATCTGATTGGTTGCTAGGGGCAACTGAGCCAGTTTCACTTTACACCATGTTTGATAAATCTCCCCTATAGTCTTTATAGGGTTAACGTCCAAACAAGTAACTAAAACCAGAATACTATCTCGCAGCAGCTTGTCCTCCCGTCATCCTCTGAAGTCTTTAATTATATGATATACGACTCGGCTGCATCTTATAATGATTAGACGTGTTTGCTATTAATTTGGAGGGATCTCGCAGCGTGTTGACTTGATTCAATTATTCTCTCTGAATGCTCCCAGCCACAGCAGTCGGTGATTCAGAGCAGATATAGTCGCTGACTATTCAGCCCGTATCCAGTTAGCCGTTGTGCCTGTGCAGGTATGCGAGTTATTATCTGCAGTGCTTGGGGCTAGGGGTGTTGTCACAATGGCACTTTAAGTGGTAGTGCTGTGACCGCAATAAACTCTGGAGGGTTCATAGCTCTCAGTGATCCCTGAGGTCACGTCCACCCGTGCTCTGATGGGATTGTCACTCTCCTTCACCCCATCTTACAGTGACGGATGACTTCTTCTATATGGGGTCATAGCTATAAGGGGGCAGTGGTAGTCTACAAAAAAAAAAAATAATCGACTGGTCCCAGCAAGTGCCAGAAATTTGTAATTTACTTCTATTAAAAAATCTCAAGTCTTCCGGTACTTATCAGCTGCTGTATGTCCTACAGGAAGTGGTGTATTCTTTCCAGTCTGACACAGTGCTCCCTGCTGCCACCTTTGTCCATGTCAGGAACTGTCCAGAGCAGTAGCAAATCCTCACCCTGCTCTGGACAGTTCCTGACATGGAAAGAGGTGGCAGCAGAGAGCACTGTGTCAGACTGTAAAGAATCCACCACTTCCTGCAGGACATACAGCAGCTGATAAATACTGGAAGACTTGAGATTTTTAAAAAGAAGTAAATTACAACGATCTGCTGCTGTCACTCCGTGTAATAGAAGTGGAGGCAGCAGGCCGCCCCTTTCTCCTATGGGTTCCTGTACCCCCCCCCCCCTTACCCGCCCCGGCTTACCTGCTCTCGACGCACTTTACATTGTCGGCGATGGATATTTGGAATGGGGGCATACCTGAATGTTCCCGCATTCCAATTCTAAAAAAATGAAGTTCACAGACAGCGGCCGTTCTGTGTCACGGCCGTATCACAGAATGGCCGCTGTCACACAGCGAGTGAACCGGGCCTAATTGTGTTTACCACATGTTATGATGACAATTGTTCTTTTTCTTATCAGGCACCTGTTGATGTTTTTGTTCAAAATTTTTATAAATCCAGAATTAAAAAAAGAAAGAAATAAGATTCCAGACGTCTGAATCCGAATTGATTCAACCCTCAGACTTCAGAGTCCAAGAAGAAATGAAATCCTTTCTGATGTCACGGAGGGGCGGGGCCAAGGATGGAGCTGTGGGCGGGGCTAAGCGGCACTGTTGCCGTGAAGCCCCACCCACTTAGCACAATCCGCTGTTTATAAAAGATCACTTTTTACTTGAACAAGCACCATGACGTATGATATAAAATTAGGTGTGAAAACTGTTAAATTTACCCATTACACCTGTGTAGAGATAGTGGTGAGAGTGTCACTTTAAGACCCCAAGATGAAACTAGATCCAAGACTTCTGAATACCAAAATTGATTCAGACCCCAAATTTCAAAACCCAAGATGAAAGTCTCGGACTTCAGGACTCTAAGGGGGCGTTCACACCTACAGGATCTGCAGCAGATCTGATGGTGCAGATTTGATGCTGTGTTCAGTTATTTAAATGAAATCTGCTGCGGATCTGCTGCGGATCCGCAGCAGAAAATAAGCTGCGGATGCGGTAAGTGTGAACGTACCCTAAATGAATCCAGACCCCAGAGTTCGGACCCCTTCATCGACCACAAAACCAGTCAAATTCCTCTTCTGTTTACTGGTGAATTGGCAAATCGGAAGGAGCCCAGTTTGTTGTGGCCTGGGGCCCCATCCTGTATGAGACCAGCCCTGAGTATACAATACTAATGCAGGACGTAACCATCAGACGGACCAAACCAGACGGGGTAATACATCTTCACCTGTCAAAAAACATGTTGCTATGCTAACAAAATAACATTGTTTTCCTGTGCAATCCAATAGGAAGTCATCTCCTAGATAGGATTGTCTGGTGATGGCGGCATCAGTGTCTGACATGGAAGATTCACCGTCTGATGACTGAGACGCTCAGATCTTAACTAGTGATTCACATTTTTATATCTAGGTGTGAAATATGAGACCTTGACTAAGAGGTGGAAATTCCACAGAAACTAAAAACTGTCTCTATCTTAGCAAATACAAAATGTGTCATCATTATATCTATTTTTTATTAAAGGGGATTATATCAAATTTCACTTTATAAACTCTGCTGCCATTCCATCCCGGACGAGCCCCCAAAATTGTAGGTGTTGTAATATTAAAGGGGTACTTTTTCTTTCAAATCATCTGATTTCAGAAAGTTATATAGAGGTGTAATATACTTATAGCTAAAAATCTGAAGTCTTCCAGTACTTAAAGGAGAAGTCCGGCTAAAATTTTTATTAAAGGGAATCTGTCAGCACCTGGGCTGGTCCCGAGGTGCTGACAGTGTAGTGCAGATGTGTGTCCCACATTGTCTGGCCTCTCTTTTTGTCCGCGGTGCTATAGTTTGTCCCCAATCCGTCCCGTTACCTTGGTATTAAGTGTCATAGAGGTGTAGCAGTGAGGCATTCGTGCCGCACTTCGGCACGCCTCACCACTACTGCCTCCTCCTTGTTTGGCGTGGCTTGTCATTGCAGCCCGCCCTCCTGCTTTTCGGTTACAGAATCTTCATGCGCGCATGCCGCAAGTGCCCGTTTGCCCAGCTCGAGCCTGCGCCCTGATTTTGTGCGACCTGCGCTCTCCCGACGGCGTTGGCCTAAAGCCAATGCTCTCAGTTGGTAAGCTCAGTGCGCCTCCTCCCGCACTACGGCGCAGGTGCCTTAATGCCAGTGGGAGTGTGCAGGCTGCACACACCCAGGGCGCAGGCGCGAGCCTGGGAAGCAGGAGGGCGGGCCACAATAACCAGCCACGCCAAACAGGGTGGAGGCAGTAGTGGTGAGGCGTGCCGAAGTGCCGCACGAAGTGTGGCACGAAGGCCTCACCGCTACACCTCTATGACACTTGATACCAAGGTAACGGGACAAACTATAGCACCGAGGACAAAAAGAATGAGAGGCCAGGCAATGTCGGACACACATTTGCACTACACTGTCAGCACCTTGAGACCAGCCCAAGTTACCATCACCATGTTATCTAGGAAGTGACATCACCATGTTATCTAGAAAGTGACATCACCATGTTATCCAGGAAGTGACATCATCATGTTTTCCAGGAAGTGACATCACCATGTCATCCATGAAGTTATATCACAATTTTATCCAGGAAGTGACATCATCATGTTATCCAGGAAGTGACATCACCATTTTATCCAGGAAGTGACATCACCATGTTATCCAGGAAGTGAAGCCTTGATGCAGTAGTATGTGCAGGGAAAAAAGCACTTTATGAGCATTTCCCGTAATAAGTGTATATTGGTGATTTGTATAACTTTTACATTCATCTAGGGGACAGAGTCTGTCTATAGCCATCTATGTCCATGAGTCTTGCTGTAAAGCATATCACTAAGTGCTGTTAAAAACAGCTCAGGCAAGATGGCAGCCCCCCATAACCATGTACAAAAAGTGAAATAAAATATATTACAGTCAGAAAATAGAAATGGATTGAAATAAAAGAACAAGTTTTAGTATCTGACTCTAATCAGTAAAAGAACATTTAGGTGACACATTCCCTTTAAATTGGAAATGTTTTTTTTTAAAATGTTTTTGTCTTGTTGTTTAGAACCTCTGAGGTGCATGTGGTATGTGATTGGCATGTTGTAGCTTTCCCGCATTACCCTGTTATGACACTTGTGCATTTGCTGTATAAACACTCTTCTTGTTTTGATCAGAACTGTTAGACCTTAATGTTTCAAACAACCTTGAGTCACTCGCTTCTGTCTCTCGGCGGGGTTCTCGTGCGCTATGTAGCGGGTCACAGCTGCTGAAAGGGAATGAATTTGCAGCCGTTATCTGAGTTGATTATAGGGCTTCATCCCAGCCCTGCCATCTCGCTCGTCTATTGTCTTTTCTTTATTAATCTATTTATATCTACTGAAAAACTTTTTGTTTTTGGTCAGAATTACTTCAGACTTTGATAAAGTTTAGTTCTATTAAACCCAATGGCAAAATGGACAGTAGTTCCCATTCAGTAAAATGTTAGAAATGTAAATTTACAGGGGCAAAAGTAAGTCCTTATTTTGGCCGTTTCCAGTATTGCACTTTTTTTTTTTTTAACCATTTTTACCCGTCCCAAAAATCGCTCATTTGCAAATCACAAAAAAAAAAAAAAAAATTAAAAGTCCAAAAAATTGTCTAAAGAAATCACTTAGGAAATTTAGGAAAGTCAGTGAAAAAAAGTTGCAGTTTTAGGCTATGTTCACACAACGTATATTTTCATAAAACCATGAAAAAATATATTACGAAAATATACATTACCTTGCAGTCTATGCAGCGTATGCTGTAGTATAAGTAGTATACGCTCTGGCCGGGATCCCTAGCAGCGCCGGAAAGAACTGACTGGTCAGTTTTCTGCGGCCGCTATTCACTGAATAGCGGCCGCAGAACACTCTGGCAGTGCACACTATGGAGCGAGCGGCAAGCTCCATAGTGTGCAGTGGAGAGTTCTGATGCAGGCGCGTATGGATGCTCCCGCTTTAGAACTCTGCGGGGCTAAAGATCATCCAGCCAGTACTGCAGTACCAGCATGATCTTTTCAGAGACCGGCCGTTCCGTGACCCGGTCGGGTCACGGAACGGCCGGTCTCTTACAGAATGTGAACATAGCTTTATTGTCTAAAAACATAATTTTGGGGGGTAAAGAGGCTTATCCAGGCATACAAAAACATGTTGTTTTCCCCTCGAAAACACTCTCACTTCTCAATAGAACTGAGCTGCAATATCACACGCAAACTGGGGACAAGAGTGGTGCTGTTTCTGGGAGAAAGCAGACACATATATAAAAAAATTTTTAATCCTGTATAACCCCTTAAAAATATAGAAACATAGCTTGGCCACACGTTTCAGATAGTTGTTGGCTGAATTTTTGTTTGTCTCACCTGATCTGTGCATGTGTTGTACCTTGCTCCTCGGTGTCGGTTGTGGTAAACTGTGCACTATTAGGAGCACTGCTACGTCATCCGGCCCGCCCACTTTATTGATTATCATTAGAAAGGGCAGGCCAAAGGGCGCGACAGTGCTCCTAATGGTGTTCTGGAGCAGAGTTTACCTGACTAACAGCACGGGACTGGCGCCAAGGAGGAAGGCAAGACACATCCCTTCCATCTCAGTGTCCTCAGCGCTATAGGGGGCTATCAGCAGATTAGATTTGTCTAACCTGCTGATAGTTCCCCTTTAAAGATATTGGGGGAGATTTATTAAACATGGTGTAAAGTGAACCTGTCTCAGTTGCCCCTAGCAACCAATCAGATTCCACCTTTCATTTTCCAAAGAGTCTGTGAGGAATGAAAGGTGGAATCTGATTGGTTGCTAGGGGCAACTGGGCCAGTTTCACTTTACCCCATGTTTGATAAATCTCCCCCATTGTCTATGGCGCAGAGAAAGTTTTACCTGTTCTGCTTCTCGGTGACCCACTTCCGTCCTCTGGCTGTCTTGGAAGTATACTAGTCAAATAAGAGGGAGGCGGTGCAAATTACACCTGCACACAATGTCCAATAACCAATGTATCATCAGAGTTCATGTTCCACACTAGCGTGTCACTGCGCCTGCACCCTCTAGGATCACTACAACCTATGCACAATTCAAGAAACAAGCATTGGAGACCAAAGATCCAACCTGGAGGGGGTACAAGATTCCAGGGGTGGGACGGAGAATACAGAGACGGCGCAGGACTAGGGCACTGGCCCCTATTTACTCCACTACTAAGGAATAAAATATGATTGTTCAGACGGCACCAGCAGCATTTTAGAACAGACATCCGGGAAGGGCTTGATCTAAGGAACGGTACCAGTAGTTTTGTGGGAGTGGGTCAGTGGGTATAGATTCACTTTAAGGAAAGAATGCTGATCTCTGATCGGTTGCTTTAGCCAACCAAAACAGCTTTACTATTAACCAGTTTTAAAACATTATCGAACTGTAGCAACCAATCAGAGCGCAGTTCCAGAGCATTAATAGATACAATTGCTTATCTCTGAAATAAGGACAGTTTTATTCCGTTAGGCTCAAACTTTTAAAAAGTTTAACCCTTTAAGGTCAAAGCCAATTTTCGTTTTTGCGCTTTTGCTTTTTCCATTTTATGTTTAAAAGTCCATAGCGCTTGCATTTTTTCACAGAGAGACTTATATGAGCGCTTATTTTTTGCTAAACCAATTGTACTTTGCAATGACCGGCATTATTTTTCCATAAAATATGCTGCGAAACCGGAAAAAAATAATTTGCGCTGTCAAATTGAATACTAAAACGAATTTGTTTTCATTTCGGGGAGTTTTGCATTTACGCCGTTCGCCCTATGGTAAAACTGACTTGTTATCCATGTTCCTCAAGTCGTTACGATTACAACGATATATAACATGTATAACTTTTATTGTATCTGATGGCTTTTAAAAAAATCAAAACATTGTTAACAAATACACGTTCCTTAAAACCGCTCCATTCCCAGGCTTATAGCGCTTTTATCCTTTGGCTGTGTCAGGTGTCATTTTTTGCGCCATGATGTGTTCTTTCTATCGGTACCTTGATTGCGCATATACGACTTTTTGATCACTTTTTATTACATTTTTTCTGGATTTGATGCGACTAAAAATGCGCAATTTTGCACTTTGGAATTTTTTTGCGCTGACGCCGTTTACCGTGCGAGATCAGGAATGGGATTAATTAATAGTTCGGGCGATTACGTGTGCGGCGATACTAAATATGTTTATTTATTTATTAATTTATATTTATAAAATGGGAAAAGGGGGGTGATTTGGACTTTTATTAGGGGAGGGGATTTTTTATTAATAAAAACACTTTTTTACTTTTTTTTTGTACATACACTAGAAGCCCCCCTGGGGGGCTTGTATATACACAGCACTGATCTCTCATAGAGATCAATGCTGTTTATATACACAGCAAAGATCGATTAGATTGGTCATAGATTACTATGGCCTGCTGCAGGCCATAGCAATCTATTGCCGAGCCGGGATCAGCATCATTCCGACGCTGAGGCCCGGCACGGGCAGAAGAACGGATCTCCCCCCCGCGATCGCATCGCGGGGGGAGATCCGTCCCACTAGACACCAGGGATAGTGTGCATAAAGCACTTCAATGCAGCTGTCAGGTTTGACAGCTGCATTGAAGTGCTTAATTAGCCGGCGCGGCAACGGGACCCGCGCCGGCTAACAGAGGCACTGCCCGGCTGCACGTGTCAGCCGGGATCAGCGCCGTTCAGAGCGGGGTCCCGGCGGGACCCCGCTCTGAACACCCCCCGCGGCACCATGACGTATCAGATACGTCATGGGTCGCTAAGGGGTTAAAGGGGTTTTCCCCTTTATTGTAAAATTTCTCAGTGTATAGTATTAGTAAGTGTACTCATTGTATATACTGACAGCAGCTCCCTGTGTACTCACTGTATATACTGACAGCAGCTCCCTGTGTAGTCACTGTATATACTGACAGCAGCTCCCTGTGTAGTCACTGTATATACTGACAGCAGCTCCCTGTGTACTCACTGTATATACTGACAGCAGCTCCCTGTGTACTCACTGTATATACTGACAGCAGCTCCCTGTGTACTCACTGTATATACTGACAGCAGCTCCCTGTGTACCTCAGAGAGCTAATATCAGACTCCCCTACTTCAGGCTGTGCTGTCCTGCTCTGTGGTGAGTCTCTCCATAAAATGTCTGACATGGAGGAGTATGTGGCCATGCCCCGCCCCCCAGTGTCCACCACTGAGCCTGTATATGCCTATGGTGGACACAGGGGGAATGGTCACATGCTCCTCCATGTCGGCCATTTTATGGACAGAAACAAAAATGAGCAGGACAGCACAGCCTGGAGGAGGGGAGTCTGTTTTTGGTTCTATGATGTACACAGGGAGCTGCTGTCAGTATATACAGTGAGTACACAGGGAGCTGCTGTCAGTATATACAGTGAGTACACAGGGAGCTGCTGTCAGTATATACAGTGAGTACACAGGGAGCTGCTGTCAGTATATACAGTGAGTACACAGGGAGCTGCTGTCAGTATATACAGTGAGTACACAGGGAGCTGCTGTCAGTATATACAGTGAGTACACTAATACTGTACACTGAGCTATTTTACTGTAAAGTGGCCAACCCCTTTAACTAGAATTACTGACAGATGTGATCTATGAGACCCAATGATTAAGTTCACGATTATTCCACATATCCCGTGTGTGTCAGGTTATTGTTCTCTCACTGTAATAAATTTCCCATTCTCCATTCCTCTCCTGTAATATCCTTCCTTATTACAGGCGATCTGCTTTATTTATTGCACTTCCACAGGTAACAAGGGGATTAATAACACCAGCCGTGACGTGAACCATCGTGCCGATTCATAGCTCCTATCACACCTTCGTTAAGCCCCATTTAAAGCCTCTGCTTCCTGTGAAGTTTCATTGCCTGGATGGAGAGAATCCAGTCTTTGTTATGTGGACTATTTGCTGCTTATACACATGGTATCCTTAAAGTGGTGGTTCACCCAAATTTTTTTCTTTCAAATCAAACGATGCTAGATCAGAGATTTGTAATTTATTTATATTTAAAAATCTCCAGTCCTTCCAGTACTTATCAGCTGTATATCCTGCAGAAATTGGTGTATTTTTCCAGTCTGGAGAGCAGGAGAGGTTTTCTGTAGGGATTTGCTCCTGCTCTGGACAATTCCTGACATGGACAGAGGTGGCAGCAAAGAGCACTGTGTCAGACTGGAAAGTATACATCACTTCCTGCAGGTCATACAGCAGCTGATAAGTACTGGAGGACTGGAGATTTTTAAATAGATGTACATTACAAATCTCTGGCACTTTCTGGCACCTGTTGATTTCAAGGGGAAAAAAATGGTAAACAACCCCTTTAAAGAAGGGGAAGAATAATTTTATGCTTCCAGCATATCTTTTTTAGTCGATCCTTTGTTGCTCCTCCTGGAAATGTACAACTGATGGACTATTGGTTTGTAATTCTCCTTGTTTTTACTTGCATCAGATTTATGTTGACTGGGTAATCAATCAAGTTCTGGAAAACCCTTTTTAAAAGGATCCTTTAAGATCTCTGTGGCCTCACAAAGTAAATAAATCTTTAAAGGGGTACTCCAGAGAATTTTTTTTCCCCTCATATCAACTGGCGTCAAAAAGTGATACAAATTTGTTAATGACTTCTAGTAAAAAATATTTCAGTACTTATCAGCTGCTGTATGCCCTGCAGGAAGTGTTGTATTCTTTCCAGTCTGACACAGTGCTCTCCGCTGCCACCTCTGTCCATGTCAGGAACTGTCCAGAGCAGTAGCAAATCCCATTGAAAACCTTTCCTGCTCAGGACAGTTCCTGATATGGACAGAGGTGGCAGCAGAGAGCACTGTGTCAGACTGGAAAGAATCCACCACTTCCTGCAGGACATACAGCAGCTCATAAGTACTGGAGAGCTTGAGTGAGAGTTTTTATATAGAAGTAATTTACATATTTACATAACTTTCTGACACCAGTTCATTTGATTTTTTTTCCCTTCAGAGTGCCCCTTTAAATGACTTTTTTTTTTTTTTTTTTTTTTTTTTTTAAAAGCTCTCTGGAGTGTTGTTCTTCTGACCTATTTGGCCCTGTAGACAAATCATGTAAGGACATGTCTGATTTGCATCTAAAATAACACTCTGTTAACACTCTGATGGTAGATAGATTAGGCATAGGAGAGCAAAGGGTGCACGGAACAAAAACGTGCTATACAGATATCCAAGTACTATACTGTCACCCTTGCGAGAGTGTATATGACATAGGTGTTTTCTTGAGGCACAAATATATACCTCGTGCTTATGTGCAGAATAAAACTCTAAAAAAAAGTGCTATACAGATATACAAGTACTATAGTTAGACCCTTACGAGAGTGTAGTGGAGAGACTGCTCCTTTACTGCATTTGTGACCTTTTTCCTGCATACACCCTGTAATGGTGAATATTGAAGTCTAAAAAAAAAATTTACTTTGAGATATTGAAAAGATAATGATGTTACTGACATGTAGAGCCCTAAATTCAAATACACTACCCCCGTATCATATAGATGCTTTAAACCAGGGGTCCCCAAACTTTTCACACAGGGGGCCAGTTCACTGTCCCTAAGACCATCGGAGGGCCGGACTATAAAGAAACAAACAATAATCAAATCCCAGTGCAAAATGCCACAACTCCTCCCCCCCAAGTAAAAGCATCCCTCTTTCTTTCCACCCCTCACCCAGCCCCCACTCAACCCCTCACTCCCCCCTCAACCAGCCCCCTTACTCCCCCTTCACACCCTCAACCAGCCCCCCCCCTAACTCCCCCTTCACAGCATCAACCAGCCCCCTCACCCCACTTTCAACTCCCCCCCACTTCACCTTCACCCCCTCAAGCAGCACTCAAGCAGGTATGTGGGTTACCCTCTGTATGTAGGATCCCCTGCTGTGCCCCCATATAGTAATAATGTCCTCTGCATTGTCCTCCATGTACTAATAATGTGTCCCTGCATTGTCCCTCATATAGTAATAATGTCCCCCATATAGTAATAATGTTCCCCTGCAATGTACCCCATACAGTTATATTGTCCCCCTGCAATGTCCCTCATATAGTTATAATGTCCCACTGCAATGTCCCCCATATAGTTATATTGTCCACCAGCAATGTCCCCATATAGTTATATTGTCCCTCTGCATTGTCCCCCATATAGTTATATTGTTCCTCTGCAATGTCCCCCATATAGTTATATTGTCCCCCTGTAATGTCCCCCATATAGTTATATTGTTCCCCTGCAATGTCCCCCATATAGTTATATTGTCCCCCTGCAATGTCCCCCATATAGTTATATTGTCCCTCTGCAATGTCCCCCATATAGTTATATTGTCCCCCTGCAATGTCCCCCATATAGTTATATTGTCCCTCTGCAATGTCCCCCATATAGTTATATTGTCCCCCTGCAATGTCCCCCATATATTTATATTGTCCCCCTGCAATGTCCCCATATAGTTATATTTTCCCCCTGCAATGTCCCCCATATAGTTATATTGTCCCCCTGCAATGTCCCCATATAGTTATATTGTCCCCCTGCAATGTCCCCCATATAGTTATATTGTCCCCCTGCAATGTCCCCATATAGTTATATTGTCCCCCTGCAATGTCCCCATATAGTTATATTGTCCCTCTGCAATGTCCCCCATATAGTTATATTGTCCCCCTGCAATGTCCCCATATAGTTATATTGCCCCCCTGCAATGTCCCCCATATAGTTATATTGTCCCCCTGCAATGTCCCCCATATAGTTATATTGTCCCTCTGCAATGTCCCCCATATAGTTATATTGTCCCCCTGCAATGTCCCCCATATACTTTGAATGTCCCACTGCAATGTCCCCCATATACTTTTAATGTCCCACTGCATTGCTACAAAAAAAAAAAAGAAATAATTATACTCGCCTAATACTGTCTTCATCTCTCCTGGCCTCTTCTCTCCTCTTCAGCCGGTCAGTCGCAGGAAGGATCCCCCAGCAGGTGCAGCAACTTCATCACTGCCCCTGCCGGAGGATCCCTTAGAGATCATTTCCAGGTTACATCCGGGGCGGGGGGTTGGTGGTCCGTGTGGCGCCGAGGAGGCAGACGGCAGGGCAGACATCTCACACTGCTCCGGGAACTCCCCCCAGAGGGCGGTGCATCGGACCGCAGATCCCAGAGCAGTGTAAAATGTTTGCCCTGCCGCCTGCCTCCTCGGCGCCGCACGGACCACCAACCCCCCCACCCCGGATGTAACCTGGAAATGATCTCTGAGGGATCCTCCGGCAGGGGCAGTAATGACGTCGCTGCACCTGCTGGGGTATCCCTCCGACTAACCAGAGGGATTCCAAGAGTGTGAGGGGCTGATGACGGCACCGGCGTGGATGTGGGGCAAGGGCAGGGATAGGCAGTGGTGTGGAAGTGCGGCGGGAGCCGGATAAATAGCCTCGGGGGGCTGCATGCGCGGGCCGTAGTTTGGGGACCCCTGCTTTAAACTATGAAATCTGAAGAAATCGAAATTCGGTCAAACCCAACTTTTCAAACAAATCCGGAAGTCTGGTCGGAACGAACTTTTGAAAAGTTCGCCCATCTCTAACCATATACTGTACTATAGACCGTACAGCATCATAACTACAGTGTATGAAGCCACCAGACCATTTATAGTAGTAACTGTGCCCAGAATGGCGGAAATATAGTATGTAACAAGAAGGACGGAGCGGTGAGCAAAGAATACGTTATCATTGAGGCTACTTGTTTGTGTTATAAGGTAGGAAATTGAGAAATATCTTGGACTGGATGTAATATGTAATGTCACCCCATTACACCCTCTAACCCTTCGTACATCCTGTGGTTTTGTTACTCCAGAGATTTGTAATACGACATAAGTCATTGTATATAATGAGAGACGAGAAATGTAAAGAACAAAAGTATAATCAATATCTATCTATCTATCTATCTATCTATCTATCTATCTCCTATCTATCTATCTATCTATCTATCTATCTATCTATCTATCTCCTATCTATCTATCTATCTATCTATCTATCTATCTATCTCCTATCTATCTATCTATCTATCTATCTATCTATCTATCTATCTCCTATCTATCTATCTATCTATCTATCTATCTATCTATCTATCTATCTCCTATCTATCTATCTATCTATCTATCTATCTATCTATCTATTATCTATCTATCTATCTCCTATCTATCTATCTATCTATCTATCTATCTATCTATCTATTATCTATCTATCTATCTCCTATCTATCTATCTATCTATCTATCTATCTATCTATCTATCTATCTATCTATCTATCTATCTCCTATCTATTATCTATCTATCTATCTATCTATCTATCTATCTATCTCCTATCTATCTATCTATTTATCTATCTATCTATCTATCTCCTATCTATCTATCTATCTATCTATCTATCTCCTATCTATCTATCTATCTATCTATCTATCTATCTATCTATCTATCTCCTATCTATCTATCTATCTATCTATCTATCTATCTATCTATCTATCTCCTATCTATCTATCTATCTATCTATCTATCTATCTATCTATCTATCTATCATCTATCTATCTATCTATCTATCTATCTATCTCCTATCTATCTATCTATCTATCTATCTATCTATCTATCTCCTATCTATCTATCTATCTATCTATCTATCTATCTATCTATCTCCTATCTATTATCTATCTATTATCTATCTATCTATCTATCTATCTATCTATCTATCTATCTATCTATCTTCTATCTATCTATCTATCTATCTATCTATCTATCTATCTCCTATCTATCTATCTATCTATCTATCTATCTATCTCCTATCTATTATCTATCTATCTATCTATCTATCTATCTATCTATCTATCTATCTATCTCCTATCTATCTATCTATCTATCTATCTATCTATCTATCTATCTATCTATCTCCTATCTATCTATCTATCTATCTATCTATCTATCTCCTCAATTTTTTGAGGTGGAAAAGCTCTAGCGAATGGAAATCATTAACATAGTCTATAATCTATAACATATAAGAGCCAAGATGTCAGCTATATAGCCCATAGTAACCACATGGACACTAGAAGAATTCCTTTAATAGTCATAGTGTGATAACTTGTACAGGGGGGTAACGATATCGGTGGGATAAACAAGAAGAACCCCCCCCCCTCGAGGCTTTATCAGTAATGAGGATCGTGCCGTCGCTCGGTTTATCGTATATGTACAATAATTGGTTGGGAAATGATATATAAAGAATCCTTATTTCTCGTTTCATCTGCTTTGTGGGTCTCACACTGGGTTATAGTCCATAAAACCATAAAACTAAAAAGTGTAATTTAAAGGGCACTTGGTTTATTATGATCATTTAGAGTATTAAATGCAATAAACAGTTGTAATAAGCAATAAGCTTCCCCATCGGACGGCCACGGCCAAGCAGAAGGTCATCAATATCTATAGGGAGTCCAACGGTCACATGATTGAAGGGTTTGCTGTTCTCATAAAAGTCTCATTACCAAACACAGCGCCATATAGTGGGTAGTGGCTGTATCTGGTATTCCAGGGAAACACTGTCAGATTTTTATCAGACACAGTGCTCTCTGCTGCCACCTCTGTCCATGACATGAACTGTCCAGTGCAGTAGTAAATCCCCATAGAAAATCTTTCTTGCTTTGGACAGTTCCTGACATGGACAGAGGTGGCAGCAGAGAGCACTGTGTCAGACTGGAAAAAAGTCACCACTGGAAAAAAGTCACCACAGGGCATACAGCAGCTGATAAGTACTGGAAGACTTGAGATTTTTAAATAGAAGTACATTACAAATCTATATAACTTTCTGACACCAGTTGATTTGAAAGTAGCTCATGATGTTTGGGATTTCTCTACTCCTGTACGACGACCAGTGAGACCTATTGACATGTTGACTTCACAAAACACTATTGTTGGACTAGCGCGGACCAGAGCGGTATGATCCGACACCGGGCGCTGGAATCAGGGAGGTAAGTGGACGTCGTTGCCTTCATCCACCTCCTCCCTGGCTATAGCGAAAAAGCCCAACTGCCCGGAGTACCCCTTTAAAGGGAACCTTTCGGCATCATGTTATAGAGCAGAAGGAGCTGAGCAGATTGATATATATCTTTATGGGAAAAGATTCAGTATAACTTGTTATTTATTGATTGAAATCTCTGATGTTTCGATGCTAAAGAGTCCTGCCCAATGATTGACCCCGCCCACTGGACTCCATAACAAAGAATGAGCAGGAATTTTATTCAATTAATTACAATCTTTTCCCATAAAGATATATATCAATCTGCTCAGCTCTTCCTGCTCTATAACATAGATTAGATAGCATTGTCATGTTGACAGGTTCCCTTTAAAGCAATATATTCTGCCCAAGATGGTTTTTACTGTGTATACTAGTTTAGCTGCACCTGTCTTCTGAATGACCCCTTGTCTAGGATTCCTGAGAACTCTGGTTAGGAAACCTATTGCGTCTATTTCCTGGTTGCAGAACATTTCCCCCTGAGGGATGGGAGGGGGGGGGGGGGGGTGAGGCAGACGTTTTAAGGACAAAATATTCATTCAAATACAAGCAAATCTGCTTTTTTTTTTTTTTTTAGGAAATACCTGGAAGATGTAAGTGTTTTGACTCTTCAGACGTCACCAAAATTCATTCTTACATCTGGAAGTCGGATAAACTGGTTGGGTCACCTGTCAACCCGGAAATGAAGTAACGCTCATGTTTTCACATAGGCGAGGCCTGGAGGTGATACAGACTTCAAGTGATCTGTGAACAAATAGGAAACACCTGTACAATAGCACTATAAACACTGACTGACGAGCATGGACCAATGACTACAGAAGATGATAGGGGGCGCTGTCCATGTTGGATATCAAATACAGTACAACAAAGAAGAAGCATATTAGCCAAACCTTAAAGGGGTATTCCACTCAAACTTAACTTATGATATGTTGCTGCCCATGACGAAACTAACAATTCATTCCATACTTATTGTCTATTCAGTCTCCTTCCCCCAGTTCTGAGCTGCTGCTTTCTGCTGAAAACACAAAAATCTTTGTGTAAGCTTTTCTCTCTCCGTCTCCCTCTCCTCCCCCCTCCCTTCTGAGACGGCTCACACACAGATTTTTGTGTCTTGTGCAGAAAGCAGCAGCTCAGTACTGGGGGAAGGAGACTGATCAGATAATAACAAGTATGAAAGGAATTGTTATTCTCACCATGGGCAGCAACATATCAAAAGTTATGTTTGAGTGGAATACCCCTTTAAATCCTAGGAGGGTCCACTGCTTGTATTAGTGTAACCTTTAGCCTATTTGCCTCTTCCATGGTCTAGTTACTTTGTAGAGTAGGTGGCGACAGCGGAACTGATCTATAAGGAGCTAGGATGAGCACACCCCGGCAGAAGCCCCATCTGTCGCTATGTATTTTTAGTCCAAATGGTAAAAGGCAGTATGCACTGAATAATATTATACTGCAGATAAATGTAAAGAAAGCGGCATATTCATGCAGTCCTTAAAGGGTTTTTCCAGTTTTGTTAGGGAATAATAGAAAGGAAATCCTCTATTTTGCTTGACCAGAGTAGAGAACAGTTAGAGAGAGAGTCTCTAATTCTGCATTATACTGACAACCCGTTAATTGTGTAATGCTCAACATCGCCTGGGGTGGCGCTGCAGGGAAACTGAACACTTATTATTTTGTTTATGCTGAGATCACAGCTGATCTTTGAGGGTGCCAGTTGGAGAAAAAAACCTTTAAGAAAATCTCTCCTTTCACTGTGGTAGCTTAAGTTCAGGGAAAAAAAAGTAAAGCTTTGAATTCTTCCTCCTTAATGTGAGACTCAAGCATTTAAAGTGACACTGTCACCTCCTTTTTTGCATTCTGACTTCTCTACACAGGTGTAATGGGTAAATTTAGCAGTTTTTATACCTTATTTTATATCATACCTCATGGTGTTTGTTCCAGTAAAAAGTTACCTTTTATCATCTGCGGATTGTGCTTCTTGGGCGGGGCTTCACGACCCAAGCGCCACTTAGCCCCGCCCACAGCGCCACTGTGGGCCTCGGCCCTCCGTGACATCATTGCCGCATAGGCCCCGCCTCTCCAGTGGCCATGGGCTGACCTAGAGGGAGTGGGGCCTAGACCTTTAGGCCAACCCATTCCAATGGGCGTCGAAGGGGCAGGGTCTATGTGCCGATTATGCCATGGAGGCGGGGCTAAGTCATGAAGCCCCGCCCAGGTAGCACAATCCACAGATGATAAAAGATAACTTTTTACTGCAACAAGTACTATGACATACATAAAATAAGGTATAAAAACTGCTAAATTTACCCTTTACACCTGTGTAGAGAAGTCAGAATGCAAAAAGGGGGGCGACAGTGTCACTTTAAAGGGCAACTCCGGGTAGGGCGTTTTTTTGTAAAAATGCTGATGAGGCCTCCCTGGCCCCAGCGCTGGTTAGAGAGGGGACCCGGGTTTTGACATGTCAGGACCTCTTAGCCAGTCAGTGGCCATAATGGGGTCCTGCCTTGGCTGCTGACTGGCTGAGCGGCCCTGACACAACCCGGGTCTCCTCTCTAACTAGAAAGTGGCCGGGGGACCGGAGCGGCAGTAAGCGACATCAGCGCTGGAGTCAGGGGGCATTAGAGCACAATGGGTGAAAAGAAAAACTGGCTCAGTTGCCCCTAGCAACCAATCAGATTCCACCTCTCATTTTCCAAAGAGTCTGTGAGGAATGAAAGGTGGAATCTGATTGGTTGCTAGGGGCAACTGAGCCAGTTTCACTTTACACCATGTTTGATAAATCTCTCCCAATATTTTTTTTTAGCCTCCCCCTCCCCAACATCTTTACAGAAAATTGCCCTGGCCGGAGTTGTCCTTTAACCAGGTGCCCCTTGCTCAGCAATGCGGAGAGTTAACCTATTTAATTTTTTTGTTCCACTTTTTTTTTTTGCAAATTACATCCCTTGAAGGAAATATTCGAAAATTAGAATGAAAAAATGTAACCTAATGCTCGCTCAACGCTAGTTACTATGGATGGACCCTATTTTGGATGGATTTATTTTCATTCATGTGTTTGGAGTCAGGAAGGTTTTTTTTTTCCCCGTAAAATGAGGAAATTACAGGTTTTACAACTGCTGGAGAGCCACCCATTGGGTCACACTAAATGGACGTGGAATTAACAATGGTCATGACCTCACCAGTGGAAAATATCTCGACGAGACGCGTTTCTACGAACAGCGAGAAATTACATGATACGAATGGGCTATTTTCAGATTATGACATTAATTTTTTTAAATGACTATTTCCGTTCAGTAGCACTATGTGACACCAAGTCCCGGCCGCATCTTTATAGACAATTCTTTGTACGTCTTCTTGGCGCAATTCTAAAAACCCACCTAATGAATCATGGGTAATGGCTGACATGAAAGGGGCTATAAAGAGTCATATGTATCATTAAACATGGAATACAGAATATTGTCCATATTCTGTGAAATTGCAGAACTAAAACAAAGTTAGGAACCAACGCGTTTCAAGGTGACATAGCTATTTTGCCATGAATAAAAGGCATATCAGCTCGAAACGCATTGCTTTCTAGCCATTTTATATAATAGCTCTTATGCCACACATGAAGGCTATTGCAGCTTGAGATGCGTTGGTCTGGCTTATTTAGCTCTTATGTCATAAATAATAGCCATATCAGCTCGAAATGCATTCGTTTCTAGCCATTTTATATATTATTCAGCTCTTTAGCCATGAATAAGAGTCATATCAGCTCGAAACGCATTAGTTTCTAGCCATTTTATATATTATTCAGCTCTTATGCCACACATAAAGGCTATTGCAGCTTGAAATGCGTTGGTTATTTACTGTTTTCTGGCTTGTTCAGCTCTTATGCCATGAATAAGAGCCACATCAGCTCGAAATGCATTGGTTTCTACCCATTTTATATATTATTCAGCTCTTATGCCACACATAGGGGCTATTGCAGCTTTAAATGCGTTGATCCTTAACTTTTTTCTGTCTTAGTCAGCTCTTATGCCCTGAATAAGAGCCATATCAACTCAAAATGCATTGGTTTCTAGCCATTTTATATATTATTCAGCTCTTATGCCATGAATAAGAGCCACATCAGCTCGAAACGCATTGGTTTCTACCCATTTTATATATTATTCAGCTCTTATGCCACACATAGGGGCTATTGCAGCTTAAAATGCATCGGTTAGTTACTGTTTTCTGTCTTAGTCAACTCTTACGCCATTAATAAGAGCCAAAGCAGCTCGAAATGCATTGGTTTCTAGCCATTTATATATTATTCAGCTTTTATGCCATAAATAGGAACCATAGCAACTTGAAACGCGTCTGTTTCTACCTTTTTTCTTTCTTGTTCCGATCTTATGCCAATAAATAAGAGCCATAGCAGCTTAAAATACATTGGTTCTTTTTCTTTCTTATTCAGCTCTTATGCCGCACATAGGAGCTATAGCAGCTTGAAATGCGTTGGTTATTAACTGTTTTCTGTTTTATTGAGCTCTTATGCCATGAATAAAAGCCATATCAGCCAGAAATGCATTGGTTTTTAACCATTTTATATATTATTTAGCGTATTTATGCCTTCAATAGGATTCATAGCAGTTGAAACGCGTTAGTTATTACATTTTTTCTGTCTTATTCAGCTCTTATGATGTGAATAAGAGCCATAGCAACTTGAAACGCATTGGTTCTTGACCTTCTTCATTCTTATTCAGCTCTTATGCCATAAATAAGAGCCATAAAAGCTCAAAACGCGTTTTCACTTAAACATGACAGTATATTAATGATTGACATGAAGGAGACTATGAAGTATCACTTGCTACATTAAATATGGATGACAGTCTGCCCAGACTCCAGCTATTAGGCCTCAATGGATAGAAAATTGTCCGTTCCAAACTTCACCACAAGGTGATATACTAACATGTCCAAGATGGAAAATACGAAAACCAACACGTTTCAAGTTGCTATAGCTCTTTCTTATATAAAAAAGGCATAGCAGCTCAAAATGCGTTGGTATTAAAGGGTTACTCCAGTTTCTATGGACAGTACAGAGTACATCTATCTTTAGAAGTCATACTGAGCCATGCACATGTGTGATCATAACATGACCAGGACACACTTCCCTTGAATCACAGCAAGCAGAGATATTGAAAACAAAGAGGAATTTGTGCAAAAAAAGTATACTGGTAAATTGTACCTTCTTAAAGGGATTATGCAACCAACACCACTTAGGCCAATTGGGCACAATCCTTCGAGTGGGTTATCCAGGATTTTTTTTTAAGGCGTTTATTTTTGTGAAACAGCGCCACTCATGTTCTCAGTTTGTGTGTGGTATTGCAGCTCAGTTCCATATTGAAGGGAATAGGCTATGTTGTAATACCACATACAACCTGATCATAAGTGTGGCGCTGTTTTTGGGAAGAAAGCGGTTTTTCTAATTCTGGATAAACCCTTTTAGTTGGTGCTGTTTATACCTCTGCTACTTGTCCTGTGTATAATCTTCATTAATGATCCATTCCATCTATAAACTGCAGACACATTTATGAATCTCCCATAGATATATATATATATATATATATATATATATAAAAATATATAAAATTATATTAGGGTCTCTAGTCAATGTGAACGGAGGCCTACACATCTAATACAGCTATATATATATATATATATATATATATATATATATATATATATATATATATATACAGTCTAGACATTCCGCAACCACCTGATGATATCAATAGCACAAATCTTTTCTGCTACAATGTATCAGTCGGAGTGATCTGTATCGGCCTCAGGCCGGATGTTTATAATGCACCGGTCACAGGGGTCAGTCAGCGGGGGTCCGACAGCTGTGACTACAGTCAGTGGCCAGGCACTTTCTATTAATATCAGCAAATGTGATGGAAACACAAGACCCTAATGGTAGGACCAGAAAAACGTGTCTGACAAGTTTCCCATAGACTATGAGGCTGCAACTTACCTGAAGTAATGAATATTGTACTGAGGTTAGAAGCACTGAGGGGGGCACTAGTACTGAGAAAGAGGCCACTAGGGGGCACTAATACTGATTGAGGAGGCAGCAGTACTGAGAGGGGAGAATTAAGGGGTACCAGTACTAAGAGGGGAGAATTAAGGGGGTGCCAGTACTAAGAGGGGAGAATTAATGGGGTGCCAGTACTAAGAGGGGAGAATTAAGGGACACCAGTACTAACAGGGGGAATTAAGGGGTGCAAGTACTAACAGGGGAGAAATAATGGGGTGCCAGTACTAACAGGGGAGAAATAAGGGGGTGCCAGTACAGAGAGGGGAGAATTAAGGGGTGCCAGTACTAACAGGGGAGAATTAGGGGGTGCCAGTACTGAGAGGGGAGAATTAAGGGCGTGCCAGTACTAAGAGGGATGAATAAGGGGAGGGGGCAGTACTGAGAGGGGAGAATTAAGGGACACCACTACTAAGAGGGGAGCATTAAGGGACACCAGTCCTAACAGACGGGAATCAAGGGGTGCCAGTACTAAGAGGGGAGAATTAAGGGGCTGCCAGTACTAAGAGGGGAGAATTAGGGGGTGCCAGTACTGAGAGGGTGTGCTAAGGGGGCACCAGTACTGAGAGGGGAGAATTAAGGGGGCACAAGTACTGAGAGGGTAGAATTAAGGGGGCACAAGTACTGAGAGGGTAGAATTAAGGGGGCACCAGTACTGAGAGGGGAGAATTAAGGGGGTGCCCGTACTGAGAGGGGGCATTAAGGGGATGCCAGTACTGAGAGGCGAGAATTAAGGGGGGCACAAGTACTGAGAGGGGAGAATTAGCGGGTGTCGGTCCTGAGAGGAGGCAGGTGGCACCAGTACTAAGAGGGGGGTACTAAGGTGGCACCAGTTCTGAGAGGGGAGCATTAAGGGGGTAATAGTACTGAGAGGAGGGCATTAGGGGATGCCAGTACTGAGAGGGGAGCACTATGGGAGGCATCTATACTAAGGAGGGCACCAATTGCATTATTATTGATGGTGCTCCCTAAGGGGGGGACACTACAGGGCATCATTACTGATCCAGGGGTCACTGAGGGGGCACCAATACTGAGTGTAAGGCACTAAGAAGGATTATTACTAAGTAGGGGGTATTATCACTGAGCAAAGAAACTAAAGGGGCATCATTACTGAGCAGATGGTCACTAGGGGGCGCCATTACTCAGTGGTAGCACTAATATGCCTGTGAGGTGAGGAGGGGGAGCAGTAAGGGACATCAGTGGGCACTATGACAGTGTCGGGGGCACTGCTATATACACCTTAGTGCCTATGACTAGTCCTAGTGACCCACTGATACCATTACACACCTGTCTTATTCTAAGCAACAAGTAGTAATGGCTAACCTGGTCTAATCCCTGGGTGCTGCCCTCCCCTACAGCTCCTGGTCATGGCCGCCCTGTAGCCAGCCCCAAACCTGCATTGTGGTATAACAAGGCGAGAATGAGAAGAATTCAATCTAATTCCTCCATCTATTGACAAGTCTCTCCCTTCTTACTACCAGGCTGACATTCCAACTCCTGTCACTCGCCCCTGTACTGCTGCTGCTGCTCATTCTTCTGCCTCGCCATTGGCCAATGGCAGCTCCCAGTCCTCCTGGCCACGCCCCCTCACTTCAGCCCAGTCTCTGTGTGTCTACAGCTCGCTTCTCGCTATGATGCAGTGCAGGGCTCAGTGCTGGCTGCAAAGACGCTGGGAGAAATAGCAAAAAATTCACCGTCGGACTTTCCTTGCATTTCGCCTTTCGTTGGAGCGAGAAAAATCTTGTGGTCGACCATCCCTCGAAGAAGGGTGGGGGGGGAAACCATTGAGATCTGGAGATAAATAACTGCAGCGGTTGCTTCTCTTTTTTTTCCTCCCTTTAGTTTTACTGGTGCAGTATGAAGTGCAGTTATGGCAAGAAGAGGTAAGACAGCTGTGAGGACGCTGGAAGATTTGACCCTGGATTCTGGTTATGGTGGCGCGGCTGATTCCGTCAGGTCTTCCAACTTGTCCCTGTGTTCTGATTCTCACCCGGTAGCTTATGCCCATGGAGGAAACTGCTGGCTACTAACTGACTCCATGCACAGTAGACACAACAGCTTTGACACGGTCAATACTGTCCTGGCTGAAGACTCCGAGGTCCTGGACTGCTCAGGACAGTGCTCCAGGCTGCCTGACCTTGAGGAAGTCCCCTGGAGCCTTGAGGAGGTAGAAGCTCTTCTAAAGAAAGAGCAGATACTGACTGGTGCCAGTAGAGATGTCCTCTCCAAGCTGTCCACCCTGGTCAGCAGGTCCCTTGTTAGGATTGCCAAAGAGGCTCAACGGCTGAGCCTAAGGTTTGCCAAATGCACCAAGTACGAGATCCAAAGTGCCATGGAGATAGTCTTGGCTTGGTCGCTATCTTCCAGTTGCACCGCCTCGGCCCTCGGCGCCTTGTCCCTCTACAACATGAGCACCGGGGACAGGCTCAGCCGGGGCAAATCCGTACGTTGCGGCCTGACTTTTTCGGTTGGGAAGTTCTATAGGTGGATGGTGGACAGCAGGGTGGCCCTCAGGATCCACGAACACTCCGCCATCTACCTGACCGCCTGCATGGAAACCCTATTCAAGGAAATCTACAAGAGGATCCTGGCCATGCCTCGCCCCGAGAAGGAGAACGAGACGCCAAACTTCACCCCGGAATCCTTGGAACAAGCGATTACCAACGATTCGGAGCTATGGGGTTTACTTCAACCTTTCCAGCACCTTATATGCGGTAAAAATGCTAGTGGTGAGTAGTAGCAACAACTATGTAAGAGCAGTAAAATAAGTGTGCCCCCCCATCCCCCACCCCAGCTCATTGATATTCAAGGTGGTCATCCAATGCCTCAGCATTTAAAGAGTTACATTGCCTTCACTGACGGATGAGCTCGGTGCTTTACCTGTGATGTTGTGTGCCGTTGCTGTTCAATGCTACAACCCAATGGGGCGGAAAGATGGGATATTACGGTGGGAATGATATGATCGGCATTGATAACCGGCCAGATACATGACCTTGATGGCGTCAATGTACATATATATGTATGAATATCCTCCCATGTCACCAGTTTATTATGGTATTATCAATGGCCGATCAATTCGCTCACAATGGTTCTTCATTGCCCCGGTTTTGGCTGGTGGTCGGCTCATTCATACCAGGCTCTTACAGCTTTCCCAGCTTGTTTACTCACATTGGCACGGTGACTACATGCTGCATCAGGGTTCCTCCAGCTTGTTTCTATCAGTGGCATTCAGCCCGAGGGAGATTGGCGTGCTCCGAGCTTTACACAGGCAGCTTGGTATTTAGACCTGTGCTTGTATGCTGCACACATCCCTAGGTGTGTGTGTATGTGTGTCACACGTATAGACAGGGGATGAATGGCATTCTTCATCCAGATGGACTTTACAGCTCTGCTCAGTCTGTTGTCGCTGCTGTGTCTCGCTGGTGTTTGTAATGTTGTTTGACGTGGAACTTGTAGGTGAAGGGATAATGTATGCTGCACACGGACACGGACACGGACAGATGTAGAGGAGACAGATGTGCAAATACATACATGCAGTATGCACAGACCCATAGATATGCACACATAGATATACGGTACACACATGATATACCATATACCCATACTCTGTGTACTTGTACATAAGCATACACACACTGATGTCTATTCTATGTACACACACTCTATGTAGATATACACTCTATGCACACACACATATGGTCTATGTAGCTATACAGTCTATGTACACTCACATATAGTCTATGTAGATATACAGTCTATGTACACACACACACACACATATGGTCTATGTAGATATACAGTCTATATACACACACATTTGGTCTATGTAGATATACACTCTATGTACACACACACATATGGTCTATGTAGATATACACTCTATGTAGATATACACTCTATGTACACACACTCTATGTAGATATACACTCTATGTACACACATATGGTTTATGTAGATGTACACACATATGGTCTATGTAGATATACACTCTATGTACACACATATGGTCTATGTAGATATACACTCTATGTAGATATACACTCTATGTACACACACTCTATGTAGATATACACTCTATGTACACACATATGGTCTATGTAGATGTACACACATATGGTCTATGTAGATATACACTCTATGTACACACATATGGTCTATGTAGATATACAGTCTATATACACACACATTTGGTCTATGTAGATATACACTCTATGTACACACACACATATGGTCTATGTAGATATACACTCTATGTACACACACTCTATGTAGATATACACTCTATGTACACACATATGGTCTATGTAGATGTACACACATATGGTCTATGTAGATATACACTCTATGTACACACATATGGTCTATGTAGATATACACTATGTACACACATATGGTCTATGTAGATATACACTCTATGTAGATATACACTCTATGTACACACACTCTATGTAGATATACACTCTATGTACACACATATGGTCTATGTAGATGTACACACATATGGTCTATGTAGATATACACTCTATGTACACACATATGGTCTATGTAGATATACACTATGTACACACATATGGTCTATGTAGATATACACTCTATGTACACACACTCTATGTAGATATACACTCTATGTACACACACTCTATGTAGATATACACTCTATGTAGACACACTCTATGTAGACACACTCTATGTACACACATATGATCTATGTGGATATATAGTCTATGTACACACATATGGTCTATGTAGATATACAGTCTATGTACACACATATGGTCTATGTGGATATACAGTCTATGTACACACATATGGTCTATATAGATATACACTATGTACACACACTCTATGTAGATATACAGTCTATGTACACACATATGGTCTATGTAGATATACACTATCGGGGGGATTTATGAAGACCGGTGTACAAGTACTCGCAGGCATAAATCATGATAAATGAGGCGTGGGAGAAGGCCACGCCTCCTCTTTGCCTTGTCACGCCCCTTCAAACTCCCCCAGGCGAGTAGGGCGTACGCCTCGGGCGGGCCATTCAAAAATCTCCCCCCATGTGTACATATACGCCCTCTACACATACATATACAAACACATACACTATACTGTATATACACATACATACACTGTATACACTTGCACATAGACATACACCACATGCATATGCATATACACTCTGCAAACATAAACACTTATGCACACATACATACACACAATCAAGACCAACATACACATACAATATTAGATACACTGTATATTTCAGGGGCCACACTTACACAGTGACAACCCAAATACACACAAATAACCTATAACACATAACTACACAACACAAGGCAAAGACTTATAGCAATATAACAATATAACAATATAACAATATAGCAATCCATCAATGCAAAAAGTGGTCCTTAAATGGAATGAGCAGGACAATGTGTTATCGATTGATAGTTGTGTAGTCACAAACACACTCACTGCAGCGTGTGTCCCCATCCGTCACTGCACTGTACTCTGACACCAGCAGGCGGTCACGGTACATAGAGCCTTTGCATTGATATATGATACATGACACATGCTACTGATGTGTTCTGCAGGGTTGGACGGCAGCAGTCACTAGGTGTGATGCTTCTCCATGCCTGGTGTGCGTCGGGTTTCCTATATTTAATGACATCATCAGAGCGCTGATATTGGGATCCGCAGCTGCAGGGGTCAGAGGGGGAGTATGGTGTATCATCCATATGGATGTGGTCAAATCGGTCATGATGTTATTGCAGGTGTCCATGATGGGAAGCAGCTTATTCTGTTTTTGCATTGTAACATATAACACCCTCGGTTGTTCTTGGACCCTCTCGGTTAACATACTCTGGCTGGCCGAATATAACTGGCCATATACATTAGATGATTGAAAGTCGACCTTGTTCATTTTCATAGGATCGAGCAAGTCGGGCTTTCACCTGATCCATCTCTGGTTACTCCCATTGTCATAAATGTAATGTCTCTTCGTATGGCAGATGCTTTATAGGGGATAGCTTACAGTCTAAGGCAGGGATGGGGTACCTTCAGGCCTCCAGCTGTTGCCAAACTACAATTCCCATCACGCCTGGACAGCCAAAGCGAAGCTTTGGCTGTCCAGGCGTGATGGGAATTGTAGTTTGGCAACAGCTGGAGGCCCAAAGGTTCCCCATTCCTGGTCTAAGGCAAGGATGGGGAACCCTTAGTCCTTCCTCTGTTCCAAAACTAGAATTCCCATTGGCTGTTCAGGCATGACGAAAATTGTAGTTTTTCAACAGCTGGAAGGCCCCTCATGCCTGGTCTAAGGGCTTGAGTTCTAACTACAAACCCAACAGCCATTGAACCTGGCTTTGCAGCTGGTACTAGGCCCCCACCACTATTGCTAATGGGCACTGCCAACCTCTTCACCATATACATGGGTGGTAAGAACCAACGTAAGGGTCTGCCTAACTATCTCCTTTACAATAGATTGACCAAGTTATAGAGACCACCATTCTTGGCTTGGTGAAAAACTATTGGCGTAGGAAAAACTATTAAGACTTTTCACGCCATTTGCTTCTCCATCTAGGACCCAACTTCAGTTCTACAACCATGCGTGGTGCTGTGTGGTGGAGTCTCTCAAACTATTAGAAGAACTTAACTTTAATCTTGACTAGAACGATGATATCGTTTTCTTATAGGGTTAGATTTAGGGATGGTCCGAACTTGCCAAGGTTCGGGTTCATACAAACCCAGACTCTCGCCAATGATTCCCGCTGTCTTAAACCTCCGTGGAGAGGGTGGATAAAGCGGGAAGACCGCCTGGAAAACTGGGGTACAGCCTATGGCTGTGGCTGTATCCCGGTTTTCCAGGCGGTCCTCCCGCTGTATCCACCCTCTGCACGGAGGTTTAAGACAGTAGGAATCATTGCCAAGAGTCCGGGTTCGTACAAACCCAAACCTCGGCAGGTTCGGACCATACCTAGTTAGATTACAAAGAATCCCTTTGACCTGGCTTTGGTTTTTCTGGGTGGTTGACCCCTCTCCTCCGCCATATGAGTCAACTACTTTAGTATGTATCTCCCCTAATCATTCCTTATGATTCCCCTGCCCCTGGCACCTACAGTATCAGTCCACCCCATACTCCACCCTTCACACTGAATGAGTCAATGAGTTTATTCACCTTGTATTGTGGCCTTCTGGTTACTGACACATATTGAATAGGCGTGTTTCCCCCCCGCCGCCTTGTGTTTGCAGCTAATCTGTATTCGGCATACGTTCACAGTGTTGTTCCTATGATATGTCTAACACTACGGGTACTGTACACTTTGCTAATTTGTGGAGGCGAGATATCATACATCATTCAGTTACTGGTTTAAAGTGTCGATGGCTGCTTCACGGGTTGTCACTGTGTAGAACTGAATAAGTTATTGAGTAAAGCCTTGATTTCTCGCCATGGACATGTTCACTGTACATATGGCTTCCCTGGCATCTTTTTTCCTTTTGGGACTCTACTGCGGGCCAAGGGACAATATTCATTTTCAGAGACGTAGCTGTTAATGAAGTCTGGAGGCTAAGACCATCCATCGACCCAATGACTATAAGGGTGGTGTTCCTTTAACTACGATTACGCTTTGACCGTGATTGGGTTATGTTTTTTTTTCTGCCATTTTGAATTATGGAATTACTAAAGTGATAGTGAGAGCTAGAGGGGTATGGTCCCTTATGAAAAGATGTATGTACCATAGAGGTAGGCCATGTGACTGCATGGAATGAGGAGACCCAGACTAGGTTGCATAAAGGGAGACAACCCAAAGGAGATCTGGGCAAAAAGAGTAACCATTGTTCCATTCTTCTAGTGATCATGTGCCTATCATCTGTAGATTGGGTCCCTTCTGCCCTTCCATCAGGTTCTACATTGACTTCTCGTTGGCAAGGTGTCAAAAAGATAAGCCGATGCAGAGTATAATGTGTCCACTGACTTTGGTGGGCCTAATGGAGTCCAATTGTTTGGTCCATTGTCTGAACGTATACATTTTCTGTGCAGGACCCAGAAACATGGTCCACCATATATCAGAACCATTGACCAGAAAGAGTATATGTTCGATAAAATGGAACAAACTGAGTCAAAATTGGACTCCATTTGGCCCATTAAAGTCAATGGGCATATCGGACTCTCGAGTCCATTGGAAGGGTATGAATATACCCTGAGCGTGATATGATGACTAAACAGAGGAGCAAGTGGTGGCAAATGAAGGTTGGCTTCCCATTTTGATGGCTTGCCAATGCAGAGACAGTCAGAAGGGTCTAAATAGAGCCTGAGTGGTCTGATGACTATATTGTGGAATAAGGGTAGGCATATGATAATAGGCTTGCATATGGCTCTTATGGGTATTTTAGAATAGAGCCAAGAATCGGGTTATTACTATGCCCTCTCTACTACAAGAAAATTAAAGAAGGTGGGAAAACAAGTTCCTGGTCCCCCTGTCTTGAGATTGAATGTGGGAACCCAGAAGCAGGATTAGGCTCAAATTTTATATTTAAAACGCTATTAACCCCTATACAACGACCGAATATTGGCCTCATGTTCTCCGATGGCTTATCCTACAATGTCTCCAAAAATCCACCAGTCATTGTGAGCCATAAAATTCATAGACAGTAGGAAACAGCTTTTAAGGTGGTATCGAGCCCCCCATATAATATTAGTCCCTGGACCTTTTTTTTAATATGACGAATGACTGAAATGACTGTATACAAATAATATTCCATCTCATACATGTGGGTGGTATTTTCTTTACTTATATTTATTTGTTATTCGGTACTGTCCTGACATTTCAATAGTCACGGGGGACGCTGGGGGTTTTAATATAAAAAAAACAGCTGAATGTAAGAAAAGGCAGTGGGCAATGTAAAAAAAAGTCCATTTGAAGAAAGTCCCATAGCATCAATGAAACCAGTGTAGTAAATACAGGGTGTTCACACGTCCTTGCTGACCTGAGCTGCATGACACATGGGGCCTTGGAGCTGAGGTTGACTCATAGCTGTGGTGTAGGCTGCGGCAGGTCACTGTTACGTGTGTGGGCGTCCCCATGTAACGTGTGCTCACTTTATGACAATACTCACTTGGAAACACCCAATAAAATATGTAACAACTTCCTTTTCTCTGTTGTAAGGAAGTCATTCTGATAGAGCACTAGTCAGTAAAAAAAAAAAAATCTGGTGCTGAGCCATTGGCGGTGGTGAATACACATGGTCTGAGAGTTCACTGTCCATAGACCATGGGGGAGAAATACAGGATTCCAGGGTAATTATGAGATCAGAGTAACGTGCCAGGGACCCCGGCTACAAGCACGCCGGGAAACATGTGGCCCCTGGCACGAGACCCTGCAAATGTAAACATTTTAGCTCACCTTTAATCCCCCAATGCCCCAGGGCCTGCAAAGTGAGCGGAGAGAATGGCTGCCAGGAAAACCTTCTCTGTTCTGCGCCGCATGTTGGAGACGTCTTCTGTCCCCGGAGCGCAGAATCACTGAAATGGTTTCTTGTGCAATGTTATGTCTAAGGTTTGTAAGTATGAAGCTTATACTACCACATCACAGACAAAACACTATCTATCTATCTATCTATCTATCTATCTATCTATCTATCTATCTATCTATCTATCTATCTATCTCCTATCTATCTATTATCTATCTATCTCCTATCTATCTATCTATCTATCTATCTATCTATCTATCTATCTATCTATCTCCTATCTATCTATTATCTATCTATCTCCTATCTATCTATCTATCTATCTATCTATCGATCTATCTATCTATCTATCTATCTATCTATCTATCTATCTCCTATCTATCTATTATCTATCTATCTATCTATCTATCTATCTATCTATCTATCTATTATCTATCTATCTATCTATCTATCTATCTATCTATCTATCTATCTATCTCCTGTTATCTATCTATCTATCTCCTATCTATCTATCTATCTATCTATTATCTATCTATCTATCTATCTATCTATCTATCTATCATCTATCTATCTATGTATCTATCTATCTATCTATCTATCTATCTATCTATCTCCTATCTATCTATCTATCTATCTATCTCCTATCTATCTATCTCCTATCTATCTATCTATCTATCTATCTATCTATCTATCTATTATCTATCTATCTATCTATCTATCTATCTCCTATCTATCTATCTATCTATCTATCTATCTCCTATCTATCTATCTATCTATCTATCTATCTATCTATCTATCTATCTATCTCCTATCTATTATCTATCTATCTATCTATCTATCTATCTATCTATCTATCTATTATCTATCTATCTATCTATCTATCTATCTATTATCTATCTATCTATCTATCTATCTATCTATTATCTATCTATCTATCTATCTATCTATCTATCTCCTATCTATCTATCTATCTATCTATCTCCTATCTATCTATCTATCTATCTATCTATCTATCTATTATCTATCTATCTATCTATCTATCTATCTATTATCTATCTATCTATCTATCTATCTATCTATCATCTATCTATCTATCTATCTATCTATCTATCTATTATCCATCTATCTATCTATTATCTATCTATCTATCTATCTATTATCTATCATCTATCTATCTATCTATCTATCTATCTATCTATCTATCTATCTATCTATCTATCTCTCCCCACCATCTGTCACACATATGGGCTCTATACATTGCACATATAATACATAATATCTCATCTTCTCAGTGTATTTGCCCTGCCGTTTCCTCCCACGCTCTGATAACATACTAAGGCTAATTGGCTTCCACGTGTGTATGTGTCTTAGACTGGGAAATTAGAATGTGAGGCCCAGTGGGATGCGGGATCTATGTGACTGCATTCTGTCAGGAGCGCCGCAGAACATGTAGACACGCTTAATAATTGAGCAGATTCTGGTTCTCACACGCTTTTATAACTAAGCTCATTATCCCAAACTCTAAAGTTTTAATTACAATGATAAGAACACATTATGTAACCTAAAAAAGACAGATGTAAAACCCTCATCAACCTTCAGGGGGCGCCCTACAGGGATACAGTTACATAAATATTATTGCAAGCATCCAAAATTGGAAGAGCCTTAATTTTTTTTCTTGAATACTCACTGTAGTTGTAGACCAGAACAAGATACTAAGTAGGTCACTTAGGTCAGGCCAAGGCTTATGTTCGTAATTCCTAAAATATTCCAAAGCCAATATAGCTCAGTGCTTATTATTGCTGAGAAGTGGAGGCCAGTTATGTATCTTAAATGTAATACACCTAGGCCTCTATATAACCAGTTATAACCCAACATTGTGTCATAGATGGTGACATCATGTTGTATGTCATCGATATACCTTATAAGCACATAGGCCTCCATATAACCAGCTATACCCTGGCATTGTGTCATAGATGGTGACATCATGTTGTATGTCATCGATATACCTTATAAGCACATAGGCCTCCATATAACCAGCTATATATAACTTACTGACACCATCTGTATTTACACAAAATATACCTGCCTAAAACTTTATGGTTGGTAAAAAATAAAAGAGAAACCTTGATTTACCTTTCAGGCTCAGTGAGGTCCCTCTGGAGCACAGCATGAACCTTCTAGAAGTAGCAGACAGGTCCAGCATGCATGTACACAGTCTCTCTATCTCTCCCCTGCATATATCTAAGCTTCCTCTTCCTGTTTTCTGTCCTGGTCTCTCTGCTGGTAGAGACAGAAATCCCCTAACAACAGGCAGTGAACAGTAGTTTGCAGTGAAGTGAGACACACAGTGATTTACAGATACATTAGGCATCACTTAGACCATCACATGGTGGGAAGTTTTTATGACAACATTTAAAGGGGTAATCCGTTCAAACATAACTTTCATGTGTTGCTCCCCATGGTAAGACTAACAATTTATTTCATACTTATTAGGTTATTATCTATTCAGTCTCCTTCCCCCAGTCCTGAGCTGCTGCTTTCTGCTAAAGAAAAACAATCTGTGTGTGAGCTTTTCTTTTGCCCCCCCCCCTTCTTCTGAGATGACTGATATAAACAATGCCTTGTCAGGCTTTATCTGCAACTTTTTGTAGCTTCCTTGTAGTGCTGGGGGGGGGGGTTATTCTGAAGTCAAATTTCTAATGAACTCACTGTAATTAATTAGACACTACAACATTGCTACAAAGTTGCAGATAGGGACTTGTTTATATCAGCCATCTCAGAAGAAAGGGAGAGGAAAAGGAGATGGAGAGAGAAGCTAACAGTTTTTTTGTGCACCAGCTCAGGACTGGGGTAAGGAGACCAAATAGATAATAACAAGTATGGAAGGAATTGTTAGTCTTACCATGGGCAGCAACATATGAATAGTTATCTTTGAGTGTAGTACCCCTTTAAGTATTCATTACTATAGGACGAGGGAGCTTTGTGGTTCCGCCATACCACCCACATACAGCTCTGTTGTCTATGCTGAAGGGAACTTGTTTGCCCCCCAGTATACGGGTCAGTTTTCTATTCTTACAATGCCAGCCATTGTATATTATTCTCTGCTCAGTAGATTTAATGTGATGATAAGTAACATACACTGCTTCCCGTATCTCCAGCCTCCTTGCTACCGACTCGGCGGCTATGTTACCAGACCCCCTTTAAATCCCTTTAATTCCTATATGGATAGTAATTCTCTTTCCTCAGGCAGGCAACCGTTTGACTCCTGAGCTCCCCTGACAAAGATTTTCTTCTCTCACATTTTAATTCTGCCCCTATGGGTTTGTAATAACTCGAGCTCTGGCAAAATTTCAGCACAATATTGTTCCCAGGCCGCGCTCTCTACATTGTTGCAGCATTGAAACCACTCAAGTGATAACATTTCCCAGCGGAAGTGGCTAGATCTCTCATTCTCACATTGCTTTATCTTCGCTCATCTTATGGCGGTCATTTCTAACCAGCTTTACAACCGTTTTAACTATCAGATTGTGTGCTGGGTATGAGACCACAGTGAAAGGAAAAAAAATTGAGGATCGGTGCCCCTAGAGGTTGCGTTTTGTATTGCAAGTTCTTGACGACCACTGAGCTTCATCCAGCACTGCACAAATTGGGAACTGCTAGGTTATATGGCAAAAAAACATAAAACATATCTAAAACCAAACGACAATAATAAAACTGAAATTATACTGTAAAGGATACAGAAAGCTGAGATCTATGGTGATGTTTGCAGAGTCCTTACACTGTAGATGTAATATAGCTTCCCCTGCCTGTCAAACAAAAAGCATTAATTGGGAATGACATTCTTAAAGGGGAACTCCAGTTATGTGGTGTCAAAAATGTATATAAATTTAAAAATCTCGATCTTCCATTACTTATCAGCTGCTGCATGTCCTGCAGGAAGTGCTGTATTCTTTAGAGTATGACACAGTGCTCTCTGCTGCCACCTCTGTCCATGTCAGGAACTGTCCAGAGCAGGAGAGATTTGCTATGTGGATTTGCTACTGCTCTGGACAGTTCCTGACATGGACAGAGGTGGCAGCAGAGAGCACTGTGTCAGACTGGAAAGAATACACTAAAAAAGAGGGAGGAAAAAAAGCACTGGAAACCAGCACACCTTATAATCAAAAAATGTAAATGTTTAATAAAGCGCAGGAAAAAGATGGTTTGGAAAGAATACAAAACTTCCTGCAGGACATACAGCAGCTGATAAGTACTGGGAGACTTATTGGAAGACATTTTTAAATAGAAGTAATATACAAATCTTTATAACTTTCTAACACCAGTTGATTTGAAAGATTTTTTTTTGCTGGAGTACCCCTTTAAAAACAGACACTGCCGAATAGGTTAAATAGATGGTTTGCTCATTTTATAATCAACCTATGTAACAGGCTTCTTAAAGGGGTATTCCGGGCTGGGGGGCTTTTTTTGCCTATGGCCGGGGAGGAGGTGGATGAGGGCAATGACGTCCCCTTACCTCCCCGGTTCCAGCGCCATGTCCTAGATTGCACCGCTCCGGTCCGCGCTGGCCGGCCGCTACCTGGACTCTGACGCGGGCTTGAGACGTGACGTTTCGAGTCCGCTCAGCCAGTCAGTGGCAGGGGCGGGATCCCTCCTCTGCCACCGGCGCTGGAACCGGGAAGGTAAGGGGACGGCATTGCTCTCATCCACCTCCTCCCCAGCCATAGGCAAAACCCAGGCCGGAGCACCCCTTTAAATAAGGGGCAAGCTACTTGATCACTGATTGCGTCAGGCATTGGTCCAACCCTGTGATGTTACCCGTAGTAAAATTTCTCTTCTTCCCTACCTGTCACTTCTGTTGTGTAGCTATAGGGGTCCCAGGAGGTGAGGCGGGGTCCATAAATCAGGGGGGCTCGGAAACCTCCCTCACCTCTAAGGGTGACTGCTTATGCCTGACCTGCTAAAATTCAGCTGCAGGGCTGAGCAGTATATGGAGGTCTGTGCAGCAGCACTGACAGGAGCAGAGGTGCCACACAGGTTAGCAGATATAGCTAGATATAGCTATTTCATGTATCATGTTTCCAGGGATTTGACATAGAACTATGGGCCCTATTCCACCGGACGATTATCGTTCGCATAATCGTTAACGATCTCAAACGACCGCTATTGCGAAAGACCTGAAAACATTCACTCATTTCCATGGAACGATAATCGTTACTTATGATCGTATTTGCGGTCATTTCTTCTTCGCTATTGCGTTCGTATCTAGTGCGAACGACCGAACGACGTCTTATTTAATACGAACGTTTTGCGAACGAGCAACGATAAAAATAGGTCCAGGTCTTATAAAGCGATCAACGATTTCTCGTTCGGTCGTTAATCGTTAACTGCATTTCAACCGAACGATTATCGTTTAGATTCGAACGATTTAACGATAATCTGAACGATAATCGTCCGGTGGAATAGGGCCCTACTGTATGTGTGGGCTATGGTAGTTGTTATGCTGCAATCTCATGGCATTTGCTCTATGTTATCTGATAGGAGACATTGCATTGTATTCTATTGGGAGAATAGGCAGACAATATAACGCGTATGACATTGCGGCCATTGCCGGATCTCAGGAGCTCGGTGCTTTATGTGATACAAGACATGAGATCTGTTACCCTGGTTACTTGATACTTAGCAGCCAAGTGAATCCCAGTACTGACAAACTTAGCGATTTTCTTGTCTAAGGAGCAGATACTGTACGGAACATTTAAAGTAAACGTCCCCATTTCACCACAATTTCATTTAGGCTGCGCCAATTTAAAAAAATAAAAAAATAAAAAAAATAAATATATATATATAATATATATATATATATATATATATATATATATATATATATATATATATATATATTCATTTTTACATATATTTTTATATTTTCCTGATACAAATCTCCAAATCCCCTGCATTAAGGGGGTACTCTGGCAGAAATCTTTTTCTTTTAAATCAACTGGTGGTAAGTTATATAGATTTGTAATTTATTTCTATTTAAAAATGTACAGTTTTCCCATGCTTATCAGCTGCTGTATGTCCTGCAGGAAGTGGTGTATTTTGTCCAGTCTGACACGGTGCTCTCTGCTGCCACCTCTGTCCATGTCAGGAACTGTCCAGAGCAGCAACAAATCCCCATAGAAAACCTCTGCTGCTCTGGACAGTTCCTGACATGCACAGAGTTGGCAGCAGGGAGCACTGTGTCAGACTGGAAAGAATACACCACTTCCTGCAGGACATACAGCAGCTGATAAGTACTGGAAGACTGGAGATTTTTAAAGAAAAAGTAATTTACAGATCTGTATAACTTTCTTAAACCAGTTGATTTGAAAAGGAAAAAAAAAATGTTGGAGTTCCCCTAGAGCTTGATGGTAAATTTCTGGCTTTTAAAGTAGTGCCCCAAAATTGAAACTACCAGAAAATGGCAACTGCTAGGATCTTGCGGACAGAATTCGGGATTTTGATTCAAAATTTCACATGGAAACGTAAGGATTTCTGACACGTAAGGATTTTCTGGATTTTGAGGATTTTTTTTTTTTTTTAGTTTACCTTCATGTAATTTTAGAAAGATTTTTTAGAAATCTTAGTGTGAAAATGGTACCAAAATCAACTTTAAAGTGAATTTCTTGCAGATTTTCAAATTCAGAATTCAGAGGCAAAATAAAATGTGGGAATTACCTGTAAAAACAAAAACAAAAAAACATGATGTGGTGTTAGAGGCAAGTAGATGTGATGAGGTGTACACATGTACTTTCCACAGTGCCCTATGATCATAGCGTAGGGGAACATGGAAAGTAGGAACAGGAGCAGGGACTCCTATAGAAGCCAGAAGTCCCTGCTCCTGTATTATATACACTGTATGCATCACTGCTCACTCACTACTGTACATTCAATGGGTCAGGCACTGTGCACCCAGCCCAGTGAATATTAATCCAATAGTGTGGGACACCATGAAAAGTACACACAGAAGCAGGGACTCCTATCAAAGCCAGAAGTTCTTGCTCCTGTATTGTATACACTGTATGCATCACTGCTCACTCACTCACTCACTACTGTACATTGGATGGGTCAGGCACTGTGAACACAGCCCAGTGAATATTAATCCAATAGTGTGGGACACCATCATAAACTACAAACGGGAGCAGGGACTCCTATCACAGCCTGAAGCCCCTGCTCCTGTACTGTATACACTGTATGCATCACTGCTCACTCACTTTATACAATCGATGAGTAAGGCACTGTACACTCAGCCCAGTAAATATTAATCCAATAGTGTGGGACACCATCAAAAACTACAAACAGGAGCAGGGACTCCTATCACAGCCTGAAGCCCCTGCTCCTGTACTGTATACACTGTATGCATCACTGCTCACTCACAACTATACAATCAATGGGTCAGGCACTGTACACTCAGCCCAGTGAATATTAATCCAATAGCGTGGGACACCATTAGAAACGACAAACAGGAGCAGGGACTCCTGTCAAAGCCAGAAGTCCGTGCTCCTGTACTGTATACATTGTATGCATCACTGCTGTAGTTTTGATAGATCAGGCACTGTGCACTCTGCCCAGTAAATGTTAAGCCAATAGAGGCACCATAAAAAGTACACACAGGGACTCCTGTTAAAGAAAAAGAGTCCCTGCTCCTGCACAGTACACTTGGAGGCAGTGCATACACAGTATGTATCTCTGCTCACTCATTTTTTTCCCCATCTACATCCTGATTTCCTCTTACATATACATAATAGGAGCCGTAGCGTGACAACGCGGCAGAACTCTGTTTCACACAGGCATTTCCGCGCCGCCCGCTAATTTGGATTTTAACGAGCCATCTCTGTATCCTCGCTAACACTCGACCATGACAAGTATTCGGTATCCATGGCAGTGCGGAGCGCGGGTTAAAGCATTGCAAACAATTAGATAATTTTACAGACTGCTATCTATTCTCCTTAAAATCCACACATTATAAAGCATTAGCGACTCTCCGCAGCGAGCGAGTAAATTAAAGTGTATTTAATGCCTCGCACACAACTGCAATGACCCCCTTGGGTTTTATTTTAGCAGCAAAAATAATGGGGTTACAGGGAAATTTTTCATACGCCGAGGCCTAGTTCACTGGTAATAAGCTGATTTCTATAGGTGGTGGCTACGGGCAGAGTAGATGGAGGGTGTTTGATGTGGATGGGACTATTTTATAAGGGAGACCCCCGGCAATATGTCCTGTGAGGGATGGAGGGTCCTTGTTTAGAGTGGGACAGAAGAGCCATATGTTTGTAATTTCCCCTTTAAGGGGGCCTTACAGTCTATAATCCAGTAGGGGTCCACACTGTACATCATAGAGTTGACAGGCGTACGCGAGGGAGAAGGGGCGAATCTACACCTTCTCCCTGGTGTATGCCTTGCGCGGACATTTTATAAATGTCCCCCATAGTGTTCCTTTCTAACATGTGGCCATATCTGGTACTGCAACTCATTCTGAACTCAGCCTTATTTAAGGGGGTACTCCGGCAATATTTTTTTCTTTCAAATTTCTATCAACTGGTGTCAGAAAGTTATATAGATTTGTAATTTACTTCTATTTAAAAAATCTCAAGTCTTCCCATACTTATCAGCTGCTGTATGCCCTTTAGGTAGTGGTGACTTCTTTCCAGTCTGACACAGTGCTCTCTGCTGCCACCTCTGTCCGTGTCAGGAACTGTCCTGAGCAGTAGAGGTTTTCTATGGGGATTTGCTGCTGCTCTGTACAGTTCCTGACATGGACAGAGGTGGCAGCAGAGAGCACTGTGTCATAGTGGAAAGAATATACCACTTCCTGCAAGACATACAGCAGCCGATAAGTACTGGAAGACTAGAGATTTAAATAGAAGTCAATTACAAATCTATCTATCTTTTTGACATCTTTTGATTTACAATTCATCTCAATGTCAGCTCCATTAAAGGGCTTATCCAGTGCTACAAAAACATGGCCACTTTCTCCCAGAGACAGCCCCACTCTTGTCTCAAGCTTGGGTGGGGGTTTTCTGCTCAGTTCCATTGAAGTGAATGGAGCTTAGTTGCAAACCGCACCTGAACTAGAGACAAAAGTCATGTTGTCTCTAAAAGAAAGTATCCATGTTTTAGTAGCACTGGATAACCCCTTTAAGCCTAATTAACTTTAGCTGCAGTACTATACTTGTACAGTAATTAAGCACTATTTTGTTTTGTACAACAACCTCAACAGTGCCCCCTCTATCATGTGGCAGTTTCTGGTACTGCATTTCATTTTTGAGACTGTGACTATAAGATGATCTATATGCCTAGTTATGTTAGGTAAGTGTCCATTGGTCGGGACAGGTTTTCAGCCTTAGGATATAAACAGGAATGTTTCCATTCATTGACAGCAAGCAGACAGTGTATGTCATTATACACTTATGTGTCCGTCTGTAAAATGTATTCACGGTTGTACAAAACAATGGAGCAGGGAGGGGGAATTATGTAGGAGAAATTTCACTCCTCACCCCATGGAAGAGCTATAAATCATCCCGCTCATGGTCTATCATCGCTGTTATAATGCACAGACCCCACTGCTCTGCTCTGGATATATATTGGCCATAGTAAAGCCGCCTGCATAGGCTCTGTGTAATGTCACAGGGCTGGCGGGGCGCCAGGGGTATCAGCGTGGCACCCAATGTTCACCAACATGGCGGAATCCACCTCTCGTACGTCTCCGCCCGTGCCATAGACTCCATTCTATGCATGGGCGGAATCCGTCGTACATAGAATGGAGTCTATGACACTGGCGGAGACGCGCAAGCGGTGGATTCCGCAACAGATTTTCTGTCTATTTTCCGAAGTGTGCGCATAGCCTTGTAGATTAAGAACCTGCAGACACGTGGGGAGATTTATCAGACATGGTGTAAAGTGAAACAGGCCCAGTTGCCCCTAGCAACCAATCAGATTCCACTTTTCATTTTCCAAAGAGTCTGTAAAGAATGAAAGGTGGAATCTGATTGGTTGCTAGGGGCAACTGAGCCAGTTACACCATGTTTGATAAATCTCCCCATAGGTGTTTGGTGTAATTACAACTCCCCTTCTCCTCCCTGCTTTATCCTCTGTGACTGCCGTCTGTGTGTAACGTGACCCGGGTCGGATGGTTTGCAGTATAATGTTGGCGGTCGCCATCTGGTGCGGAGATGAAAACAAGGAGAAATGATCCCTGCTGAGAGCCGTGTCCTCGTGCTATGGTGGGCTATACATTGTGATAGAGTGTTTTATGGATGCAATGGGGATTTAAATCGTGAGGAACCATGTTGCTTGTTGGAGAGATACAAGTTTGACACACAGCACCACTTTCTATCATGTGGCCATGTCTGGTACTGCATCTCATCTTGAGAGTTTCATTAAGGTAAAGAGATTCTGTCAGTAGGTTTATATTGTCCTATCTCAGGGTAGCATAAACTAGTGACAGAGAAGCTGAACAGAATGATGTATCCCTTACATTGTTCTCTGCAGCAGATCCAGAGATATCCTCCTGAATAACATGGACAATAAGTAGTCCTCTCCATTATGTGCATGAGCACAGTAGTCCTGGATATTCATAGGCAGCAGAAAACTCCGCCCACCAGCTGCTGATTGGCAATTATCTATCCATGCTGTGTATAGGCAGTCAATCAGCAGCTGGAGGGCGGGGATAGGGGTGTGGCAAGAATCCTATTCTCCTGCATATTAGGAGAACGTCTGAACAGAATGATGTAAGTAATACACCGATCTCTAGATTATGCTGCCCTCATTTAAGGCACTATAAACCTAGTCACAGATTCCCTTTAAATCGGCCTGAGCTGCAGTACCACCACTAGTATGGCCACTAGTATAGGAATACCGTTGGGTCTTGTGCAACAATCTTGACACAGCACCACTTCTTAACATCTGGCCATGTCTAATACAGCAGTTCATCATAACCTCAGATCCAATAACTGGCAAATTCTCTTTTTCATCCCTCAGACTGCCCCCCAGTTTTAGATTGGGATTGGCTTAAAGGGCTTATCCAGGGTTTGAAAAAACAAAACAAAAAACAGAACATAGCTGTTTACTGTCATAAACTGCGCCCCTCCTGTCCTCAGGCTGTGTGTGTTATTACAACTCAGCTCTATTCACTTCAGTGGAACTGAGATGCAATACCACATCCAAACTGAGAACAAGAGGGGCGCTGTTTCTTTTCTAATTCTGAATAACACCTTTAAGATGACAAGGAGGTGAAGAAAAGACACTATACTGTACATTGAGTGTAACCTTTCCCTTTTAAGGGGGTCCCACATTTTGCACGCACCTATTAAAAGTAGGTGTTTACTGTAGTATCATTTAAGTTTAAGGGGAACTCTACATCAAATGATGTTTATATGTGGCAAAATATAAAGAGTGAGGGCCGGACTTACTGTTATATAACATTATATAGGAAAGGATATTATAATAGTAGCTAAAGCATATGATGATGGAGGGGGGGAGGGGTCACCCTTTAATTCATCGGATCAGTATGGAGAGGAGTGCTCTCCTGACAATCGCTGGATGGCGGTTATATTTGTAGATTTCCGAGATGAAATATCCGCTCTTACAATTCATCAAACGCGCTCTCATCTTAACAGAAGTGATTAGCGCTCAGCTTATTCTCACGGTAAACATTTCTCAACTACAAAGTGCTGGTCGGTGCTTTGTGAGCCGCCGCACGTGACGCGCTTCATTGCTACTTTTATGAGCTTAATTCTCCTATCATTATATGTGGTGGATCAGACGATGGGGGGGGGGGGAGTAATAATATGGTGCCTTTATTGGGTTGTATAAAATTCTCTGGTGCACATATACACATATGGATACTCACTATACATTCACTATACTTCATTCCTCCATTTTTTTTAACCAGTTTTCCCCTCTAAGGCTCCTTCTCTAATTTTCAGTTGTTTCTGACCTAGTTGGTGGAGACTAGCCGCTATGATGTCTCCCATACACTGCGCACACAAAAGAGAAAAACCTGTTCCCTTACATCTGTATAGCAGACTCTGAGCAGCAGCATAAAGGACGTTATAAAACCGTACTGAGCAGTTTAAGCTGTGAATCCTGTACTGGGTTAAGATTATATATTATATTAACCTTTCAATAAACATTCCAGGATAAGCTATTGTGTGTGTACATTTGTAATAGGTCAGTTTCTGGCTATTTTAGAGCTTGCAAATTGCATTTTTTTTCTACCAGTTTTACCCTCTTCGGCTCCGTCTCTACTTTTCAGTTGTTTCTGTCCTAGTTAGTGGAGACTAGCTGCTATGATGTCTCCCATACACTTCACATACAAAAGAGAAAATCCTGCTCCCCTACATTTGTATAGCAGACTCTCAGCAGCAGCAGCATTGAGGACATTATAGAGCCGTACTGAGCAGTTTAAGCTGTGAATCCTGTACTGGGTTATATATTATATAATATATAATTATTACATAATATTTAGATTATATATTATATACTAACCTTTCAGTAAACATTCCAGGATAAGCTATTGTGTGTGTGTACATTCGGAATAGGTCGGTTTCTGGCTATTATAGAGCTTGCAAATTGCATGTTTCACCAGTTTTCTCCTCTGGAGACTCCATCTCTAATTTTCAGTTGTCCCTAGAGACTAGCTGCAATGATGTCTGCCATACACCGCACAAACAGACAAGGAGATCCTGCTCCCCTATATCTCTATAGCACACCTTCAGTAGCAGCATGGAGGACATTATAGAGCAGTATCGAGCAGTTTAAGCTATGAATCCTCCACTGGGGTGATATCTAATATTACTAGAGGCTTCGGTAACTAACCTTTCAATAAACCATCCAAGGTGAGCTATTGTGTGTGTATGCAAGGAGTAGCACTGTTTATGAACATTATATAACATCCATATGAATTTTTTTCCCATCTGGAGGACCCATCTCTAATTTTTTAGTTGTCCCTGAAGACTAGCTGTAATGATGTCTTCCATACAATGCACACAAAGGAGGAGATCCTCCTCCCCTATATCCCCATATCAAACTCTTAGCAGCATGAAGGACATTGTTGAGCAGTACCGAACAGTTTAAGCTGCAAATTCTGCACTGGTCTGAGATCTAATATCACTAGAGCTTGTATATGTCTCTGCCTCTGCTCACTTTGATCCTGTCCATAGACTTTTGTGGGCATCATGATCCTGATCCGTCAGTCAAAAGTGTGTATGATGAGTTCAGCTCAGTTCTATTGAAGTGAATGTACAGTAGCTGAGCTGTAACATCACATATGTCACGGCCGCGGCGGCGTCCCATGCTCCGGGCCGCCGCCGCGACCTCCTCCCATCTTATGCAGCTGCCGGGGTCCCGGTGCAGGGACCCGGCGCTGCTACACGTTCGGCCCCGGGGGGCGCCTCACCTCTCCACGCTCCTGTCTCTCGCTGTGCCGGCCGGCGCGCGCGTCCCCGCCTCCTAGGGCGCGCGCGCGCCGGCTGTCTCAGATTTAAAGGGGCAGTGCGCTCCTAATTGGTAGTTGCACCAATCACTCCCCTATAAATCCCAGCATGCCCTGTCCCCTGTGTTGGAGCCTCTACATGCTTCCCATAGCGTTTGGCCCAGCTCCCTGTTGTTCCTGTGTCCTGTCCGTTACCTGGTCCCTTGTCCCTGTTCCTGGTTCCTGTTCCCCTGTCACTCCACCTGTTCCTGTGTCCAGCCAGTCACGTGCTCTCTCATCTGCAGACTATTGCCTGTGCCATCTCCTGCCACGCCTCGCCTGCCGACACCAGCAACCAAGCCAGGGGTAGCGACCTGGGGGTCGCCTGCCGCAGCAAGTCCATCCCGTTGCGGCGGGCTCTGGTGAAAACCAGCGGCCCCTTAGACTCCGCTCCCTGGTGAGGTTTGTGCCATCGCTGGTGCCGGTCCAGTGGATCCACTACTCCGGGCGTTACAGTAGGCTCCAACCATGGATCCCGGCGAGGTGCCTGATATCCGCGAGGTAGCCCGAGTGGTCGCCCTACAGGCTCAACAGATTCAGCAACAGTCACAGCTGATTCAACAACTGACTGCAGCCGTTCAACAGCATACCACAGCTCAGCAGTCATCACCTCCGGCAGCCTCTTCAAAACTACGACTGGCTCTCCCAAGTAAATATGGAGGTGACCCCAAGTTGTGCAGAGGGTTCCTGACCCAATGCACCATGTACATCGAACTTTTAAGCAGTCAGTTTGCCACCGAGCGCTCTAAAGTGGCTTTCATTATCAGCCTATTGGAGGGAAGAGCTCTGGCCTGGGCCACGCCACTATGGGACCGTAATGATCCGGTTGCTGCCAATTTTCGAATCTTCCTGGACGAGTTCCGCTCGGTCTTTGAGGAACCTGCCCGTGCGTCTTCGGCTGAGACTGCTCTCCTCAATTTATCCCAAGGGACTTCCTCCGTTGGTGATTACGCCATCCAGTTCCGCACCCTGGCTGCGGAACTAGACTGGAATGAGGCCGCTCTGATTGCCACCTTTAAAAAGGGCCTGTCCAGCCAAGTGAAGGATGTGCTCGCTGCCCGGGATCTGCCTACCTCCTTGAACGATCTTATTCTACTGGCTACCAGAGTCTACACCAGGTTTTCCGAGAGAGAGGAGGAGGTTCGGCAAGGACGGCGTCTGAGTCTGCCCCGTCGCCATCCTCGGCTGGCACCGGTGTTCCAGAATCCTGTTGCTCCTATGTCCCAGTCGCTTCCAGAGGTTCCTATGCAGGTGGAACGTGTTCGCCTGACGACTGATGAGAGGAACCGTCGACTGGACCAGAATCTCTGCCTCTATTGCGGTGGCGCGGATCACTACCGACAGAGATGTCCCCAACGCCCTCAGCGTCCGGGAAACGCCCGCACCTAGGTCCGGTGGGAGAGGCCTCCCTAGGTGTGAATGCCACCTCTCCAAGGTTGACTATGCCCGTCTCCATCCAGACACCCTCTGGGCAAGTTTTCCAGACTACTGCCCTCATCGACTCTGGCTCTGCTGGCAGTTTCATCTCTGCTTCGTTGGTCCAAAGATGGCGGCTACCCGTGATCCAGCTAGCCCAACCCCGGTCTATCTCTTCGGTTACGGGGGAGGTTCTTACCGAAGCGGTGTACAGCCAGACGGCACCCCTAGTCCTCCAGGTGGGAGCCTTACATCAGGAGAAGATCTCCTTCTATGTCTTGCGCCATTCCTCTTCCAACCTCCTGCTGGGGCTTCCTTGGCTGCAAATCCATACCCCTAAGCTGGACTGGAGAACTGGGGAGGTTCTCAGCTGGGGTCAGGACTGTCATAACCGGTGTCTGAGATCTCCTCAACCCAAGTGCTCTACAAGGTCACCTGCTTATGTCAAGCCTCTATCCGGGCTACCGGAGGACTACCAAGACTTTGTCGATGTTTTCTCGGCCAAGGAGGCGGACTCACTACCACCCCATCGGGCCTATGATTGCCCTATAGACCTCCTTCCTGGGTCTTCTCCTCCACGTGGTCGAGTATACCCTCTCTCTGTGCCCGAGACTGAAGCCATGTCCTCCTACATCCAGGAGAACTTACAAAAGGGCTTCATCCGCAAATCCACGTCTCCAGCTGGCGCCGGATTTTTCTTTGTTCAGAAGAAGGACGGTTCCCTCCGCCCATGCATAGACTATCGGGGTTTGAATAAGGTGACCGTTAAGAACCGCTATCCTCTTCCGCTTATTCCGGAACTATTCGACCGTCTTCGTGGAGCAAAGATCTTCTCCAAGCTGGATCTCAGGGGAGCGTATAACTTGGTCCGAATTCGTAAGGGAGACGAATGGAAGACCGCTTTCAACACCAGGGATGGGCACTACGAATATCTGGTCAAGCCTTTCGGCCTATGCAATGCCCCAGCGGTCTTCCAGGAATTCGTGAACGATATCTTCCGAGACCTCCTCTATGTCTGCGTCATTGTTTATTTGGACGACATTTTGGTCTTCTCCCCGGACCAGCAGACTCATGTGGCACAAGTGCGTCAGGTTCTACGAAGACTACGGGCCAATCATCTATACGCCAAGCTTGAGAAGTGCGTTTTCCATCAGCGCAGTCTTCCATTTCTTGGCTATATCGTCTCCGATCAGGGCCTACAAATGGATCCAGCCAAGCTCGCAGCTGTCCTTCAATGGCCACGCCCTGTGGGACTTAGAGCTATCCAACGTTTCCTGGGCTTCGCCAACTATTACCGGCAATTCATCCCTCACTTCTCTACCCTGGTCGCACCCATTGTGGCTCTCACTAAAAAGAAGGCGGACCCCAGACGTTGGCCTCCAGAGGCCGAACAAGCCTTCAATAGCCTCAAGTCTGCCTTTGCCTCCGCTCCTGCCCTAGTCCGCCCGGATGTCTCCAGGCCGTTTTCTCTCGAGGTCGATGCTTCTTCTGTGGGCGCAGGAGCCGTTCTCTCGCAAAGGGACACATCAGGCAAGACCAGAACCTGTGGGTTCTTCTCTAAGACTTTCTCCCCTGCCGAGAGGAACTATACCATTGGGGACCGTGAACTCCTGGCCATTAAGTTGGCACTGGAGGAGTGGCGTCATCTATTAGAGGGGGCTAAACACCCGGTTAACATCTACACGGACCACAAGAACCTCCTCTACCTCCAATCGGCTCAACGCCTCAATCCCAGGCAGGCTCGGTGGTCCCTCTTCTTCTCTCGGTTCAACTATACCATCCACTTCCGTCCAGCCGAGAAGAATCTAAAGGCCGATGCATTATCCCGAGCATCCGATGTCATGGGGCAAGAGGAATCTCCTCGTCACATAATACCTCCCGACCGCCTAGTACCAGTTGCCACTTCTGCTCTGCAGAGACTGCCTCCCGGGAAGACTTATGTGCGTCCCGCACTCCGTAAACGCATCTTGAAGTGGGGGCATTCCTCTTTGGTAGCCGGGCATCCAGGAGCCCAAAAGACCGGGCAATTGATCTCCCGTCATTACTGGTGGCCCAATCTCCTCCAGGATGTCAAGGATTTTGTGGCTTCCTGTGCAGTCTGTGCCAGGAATAAATCTCCCCGTCTAAGACCTGCCGGCCTACTATTGCCCTTGCCAGTCCCGGATCATCCCTGGCACCACATTGGGATGGATTTCATCACTGACCTACCTCCATCTGCGGGCAATACAGTTATTTGGGTGGTGACGGACCGCTTTTCTAAAATGGCTCACTTCGTGGCCCTTCCTGGTCTGCCCTCTGCTCCTCGTCTGGCTCAGTTGTTCTTCCGACACATCTTTCGCCTGCATGGACTTCCTCTTCACATTGTGTCCGACCGAGGCTCTCAATTTGTCTCTAAATTTTGGCGTGCCCTATGCTCGCAACTCCAAGTGAAGCTGGACTTCTCATCGGCCTACCATCCTCAAACCAACGGGCAAGTGGAGAGAGTCAATCAGATTCTGGGCAACTACCTACGCCATTTTGTTTCAAGCCGCCAAGACAACTGGTCCGATCTACTCCCATGGGCAGAATTCTCTTATAACCACTTGGACTCGACTTCCACAGGCAAGTCCCCTTTCTATGTGGTCTACGGGCATCATCCTCGTCCTCCTCTGCCTCTCTCTCCATCCTCTGAAGTCCCAGCCGTGGAGGAGTTGTTATCTGACCTGCAATCGATCTGGGAACAAACTCGACAGTCCTTACTCAAAGCCTCGGAACGCATGAAGGACCAGGCTGATAAGAAGAGGAGACCTGCCACGAATTTTCTCCCAGGTGACAAAGTCTGGCTCTCGGCCAAATATGTCCGACTCAAGATCCCCAGCTACAAGTTGGGCCCTCGATTCCTCGGTCCTTTCTCGGTGCTAAGACGCATCAACCCTGTCACCTACAAACTCCGCCTACCCCCCACTATGCGGATTCCGAACTCCTTCCATGTTTCCCTCTTAAAAAGTGGTCCTGAACCGGTTCTCCGATAGGTCTTCGTTCTCTGCTCCTCAAGCCGTCTCTGACGACGTCTACGCTGTTAAGGACATTCTGGCTATGAAGACTGTCAGAGGTAGAAGGTTCTTCCTGGTGGACTGGAAAGGATTTGGTCCTGAGGAGAGGTCCTGGGAACCCGAGGCTAACATCCTGGACCAAGATCTCATCAAAAGGTTCCTGCAGGTTAGAAAGAGGGGGAGGCCAAAGGGGGGGGGGTACTGTCACGGCCGCGGCGGCGTCCCATGCTCCGGGCCGCCGCCGCGACCTCCTCCCATCTTATGCAGCTGCCAGGGTCCCGGTGCAGGGACCCGGCGCTGCTACACGTTCGGCCCCGGGGGGCGCCTCACCTCTCCACGCTCCTGTCTCTCGCTGTGCCGGCCGGCGCGCGCGTCCCCGCCTCCTCGGGCGCGCGCGCGCCGGCTGTCTCAGATTTAAAGGGGCAGTGCGCTCCTAATTGGTAGTTGCACCAATCACTCCCCTATAAATCCCAGCATGCCCTGTCCCCTGTGTTGGAGCCTCTACATGCTTCCCATAGCGTTTGGCCCAGCTCCCTGTTGTTCCTGTGTCCTGTCCGTTACCTGGTCCCTTGTCCCTGTTCCTGGTTCCTGTTCCCCTGTCACTCCACCTGTTCCTGTGTCCAGCCAGTCACGTGCTCTCTCATCTGCAGACTATTGCCTGTGCCATCTACTGCCACGCCTCGCCTGCCGACACCAGCAACCAAGCCAGGGGTAGCGACCTGGGGGTCGCCTGCCGCAGCAAGTCCATCCCGCCTTGCGGCGGGCTCTGGTGAAAACCAGCGGCCCCTTAGACTCCGCTCCCTGGTGAGGTTTGTGCCATCGCTGGTGCCGGTCCAGTGGATCCACTACTCCGGGCGTTACAACATACAACAACTTTTCTAACAATTTATTCGTTTAAACGCTGATCGTTTTAAAAACCAAATCGTTGCTTCAAAATCGTTAAATGATCGATTGGGCAAATTATCGCTCCGTGTAAATGTAGCTTTATTCAAGAACACAGGATCTTATAAATGATCTTTTTTATATCCAAAACAAAAACAAATAAAATAATAATATAAAAATAACTAAATATAAATGAAATATAATATAATAATAAAACCACACAATAAAATAACAATAAATATTTTATATATATATATATATATATATGTATGTAATAAATAAAAAAAAATACAATAAATAAATAAAATATAACCAGCAACGCAATAAAATAATAGCCAATAATATAAAAAAGAAATAAAATAGAACAAACAACACAATAAAATAATAAACAATATAAAAATAAAAAAAATATAAAAAAAATTATATAACAGAACAATCCAACACGAAAAAATAATAATGAATAATATAAAAAGAAATAAAATATAACAAACAACGCAGTAAATTAATAATAAATAATATAAAAATAAATAAAATTTAACAAGTAACACAGTAAAATAATAATAAATAATATAAAAAAAAATAAAAAAAATAAAAATAAATACTACGGTAGTAGTAAGAAGCACACGGTACACCCTACACATCAATAGCTCTTTCTTTTATAGCAATTCACGTGCGAGCAGCTGAAGAAACCGGCATTGTAGTGCTGAGAATAGTCCCTTTATACGGATAAGAATTTCTCCTTTATAGCTGCTTTACTGTAAACATGGAGCCTATAGGGCTGCGGCAGGAGGACGCCTGGACGCCGGCAGTGCCCCTCCGGTGGAGGAATGGGGCCTTATAGGGGAACATGTCTCCTGCCTGTAAGCAATGGAGTCATTCAGCACCTCATAGGTATTAGCCCCCCCATCCAGCAAATGTTTAATACATTGTCATGAGATCGAGTGTCGTCCATAAAACATGACGCCATATGGAGGGCTGCGGTTTCTTAAAGGGCTCCCCACCCGCAATATAGGAGCTCATTGATTCTCTTCTTATTATAGCTAGGTGGTAATATATATTTATAGCTCTCAAATGAGTTTCCACCCAACTTTCCTTGGCTTCTGAATGGCAACTGCGTAGTAAGGCAAAGTAATTATATTGGTTGTCACCCAGCTTTCCTATACCTCTGAATGGTAACACTGCCTAGTTATGATGAGGGACATGCCACCATATATTAACCCTTAATATTATAGTCAGCACTGTCCAGAAAATGTAAGCACTGTGGTACCTATCAAAGGTCCGATGTGGATTGTCACTCAGCTTTCCTAGGCTTCTGCGTGGCAGTTCTGAAATTTTTGGGAGGGTGGCAATAACATCCTATATTGTGTAACTATATAGATTTTGGAAAGTGACAACCCCTGTGGGAGATCTGAAAGTAGCCGTACTGGTTGTCACCCAACTTTCTTGTATTTCTGCATGGCAGTTCCACCAACATAGGCAAATAAGTATGTTCTCATATTGTAAGTTAGGTGTGAACTCCTGCGATGGTCATGGCCATATTGGTTGTCACTCATCTTTCCTGTAATCTTGCATGGCAAATCAACTGGTGTCAGAAAGTGCCACAGATTTGTAATTTACTTCTATTTAAAAATCTCTAGCCTTCCAGTACTTATCAGCTGCTGTATGTCCTGCAGGAAGTGGTGTATTCTTTCCAGTCTGACACTGTGCTCTCTGCTGCCACCTCTGTTTGAATTCTTGGGGTATTCTGTCTCTGTTTCATTCTATTAGTCCTCTGTCTGGAAAAGCAGGGTGGTCACCTATATAATGCTGGCATATCTCCCACATGGGCTGTCACTCACCTTTCCCGGGCTTCTGAATGGCTGCTCTGCCTAGTTACACAAGACAATATGCTCCCATACTGCTACAGTACTATGTACATTTTCTGCTCTAATGGTGGGCCACTCAACTTTCCTATACTTCTGAAAGGCTCCAAATCTCCAGTCTGCCAATACTTATCAGCTGCTGTATGTGCTAGAGAAGTTTTCTATGGGAATTTGGACAGTTCATGGCAGCAAAGAGCACTGTGTCAGACTTGAAAGAATACACCACTTCCTGCAGGACATGCAGCAACTGATAAGTACAGGATGATTTTTTTTAAACAGAAGTAAATCACAAATCTCTGCTTCTTTCTGACACCATTTAAAATAAAAAATAAAAAATCTGTGGAGTACCCCTTTAATAGGACAGCCAGAGAACTTTTTGTATATTTCGCTCCGCGTCTAATATAAGTAATGACAAGTTGCAGGATCCGCCAATGCAAATATTCTGTTTTTTTCTTCCCTGAAGTCTTTTAGTGTTTTTTTGGCCTCTCGCATAATGACACTGAACTCATGGAGAAGCGTCCGGCTATAATGTATACGCCGCGGCCTGCTGACACTATGAGTCACATTTTGTCAGCCGTTCCTATATTAGCAATTCTGATTAGAGGCCGGGGACATAATGATTAAGGATTTATGCATTCATTGCTCAATGTGTCGGACCTGGGACAAATCGTTTGACATCGGCGCTCCTCACTTCTAAATTACGTGGGAGGGGATTTAATATGGTCAGACTCGTGCCGTATACATGGCGTACAAAGAAGTGGCAGAATGTGGGTGTAAAAGGATGGCGTGAAAATAGGATAAAAGGGCTAAACAGCGCCCCTCTTGTCTGATGGCTGTGTCTGGTGCTGCTTTGTAGATCATATCACTTGAATGTGGCTGGGTTGCAACACCAGACTCAGCCCAAGTACATGAGAGGTGCTGTTCCTGGGTGGAAAAATCAGATTTAATCTTAAAGTGTCACTGCCATTTAATTTTTTTTTGCAGAAATCAATAGTACAGGCGATTTTAAGAAACTTTCTCTATGGAGAGGGGAGGGGTGGAAGGCGGTGAGGCACCAAAACAGGACAACAAACAGTTAATTTACAGCTACATCACCGGCTATCTCCTCTGAAGTCAGCACTGACCTCTCTGACCTCTGAATACTGGCTTTCACACAGCTCCCACTGTGTAATGCTTTCGTTCTCTGCTGGCAACTAATCTCCCTCCTCCCCCCTCCCCACTCCATACATAACACAGGGCTCGACTGATGTAAACAAGACATGATTTCCTGATAATGAGCAGTGAATGAGAGAGAGGAGGGAGGGGGGGACCTGGGGAAAGTCTTTTTGAATGCAGATAATGGCATATTTGTCTAATAAACCCAATTACAAAGTTTCTTAAAATTGCCTGTACTATTGGTTTCTGCCAAAATAATAATAATGATAAAAATTTGAAAAAAAGAAAATTGGTTGAAAATGTGTTTAATTTTTTTTTTTATTGTTCTTTAATAGAGATGAGCGAACCTCGAACATGCTGGAGTCCATCCGAACCCGAACTTTCGGCATTTGATTAGCAGTGCCTACTGAAGTTGGATAAAGCCCTAAGGCTATGTGGAAAACATGGATATAGTCATTGGCTGTATCCATGTTTTCCAGACAACCTTAGAGCTTTATCCTAGTTCAGCAGCCCCCGCTAATCAAATGCCGAACGTTCGGGTTCGGATGGACTCGAACCCGAACCCGGTTCGCTCATCTCTATTCTTTAACTTTGCCTTAAAGGGAATGTATTATGTTGAAAAAGCATTCCCGTCTACTAGCATCATGTTATAGAGCAGAAGGAGCTGAGCAGATTGATATATAGTTTTGTGGGAAAATATTCACTATAACTAGTAACATTGATTGAACTTCCTGCTCATTGTGGATTAAAAGTCCAGTGGGCGGTCTCTCAGATAGATGTCATTCATTAACTAGCACTACCCACTGGAATTTTTACACAAAACTATATATCAATCTGCTCAGCTCTTCCTACTCTATAAGATGCTGCTGACAGATCAGAGTGTTTGATCCACATGATAAGTTCCCTTTAAGAAAAGTTGACAATTCATTTTTATCTGCCATCTTTCGAACCTCTCTTCACTGCATCATCCATAAATTAAAACAGATTTGTCAGATTTATTTAATTAATTAATGTATTTATTTTGTATTTATTATAATTTATCCCGGCAAACAATAAATTTTTGAATTTATTCTCGGGCGGCCTCCTCAGATGTGTCTCCAGCAATGAAATCTTTTGTTGCAGTTAAAGTAACGGCTTTAATTACAATGTCCGGTTTGTTCCTCTTTCACGTCCAATCCCGTTTGTTGACTGTTTTAATTGATTTTAGGCATTTGTGTCCTACTGCGTTTACCTTTACAAATCGAGGCATTGTAATTGATTATTATTGTAATGT